>NW_025918248.1:0-7500 GCF_019202785.1 Penaeus chinensis | reverse complement strand
AGAGAGAGACGAAAGAGAGAGAGAGAGAGAGACGAAAGAGAGAGAGAGAGAGAGATTGAGAGACGAAAGAGAGAGAGGGAGAGAGAGAGAGAAAGAGGGAGAGAGAGAGAGAGAGAGACGAAAAAGAGAGAGAGAGAGACGAAAAGAGCGAGAAAGAAACACAGCTCGCTTGCGCCTCTGTCACCGCTGGAGGTGTTCTCACGCCGAGGCCGAGGGGGTCAAAGCAGCAGTTACCCTCGGGACAGTGCTGCTCTACTGATGCTTCTGAAGGTGCTCTCGTCAGAGATACACACACCTTATTCAGTTATTTACTTTAATTACTCCTCTGCCACTGCTTGAGGAGGTTCATTACTTCTGGGTATAAGCCAGCTGAATATATGAAGACAGATGCATTTTCCTTTTTTTTTTTTTTAATTTCTACTCTCTCTCTCTTTATCTCTCTCTCTCTCTCTTTATCTCTCTCTCTCTATCTATCTCTTCATCTCTCCCTCTCTCTCTCTCTCTATCTCACTCTTTCTTTATCTCTCCCTTTCTCTCGCTCTCTGTTTCTCTATCTCTCTGTCTGTTTGTCTCTCTCTTTCTCTCTCTCTTTCTTTCTCTTTCTCTCTATCTCTTTCTCTCTCTCTCCTCTCCTTATCTCTCTCTCTCTCTTTATCTTTCTCTCTCTATCTCTCTCTCTCCTTATCTTTCTCTCTCTCTCTCCTTATATCTCTCTCTCTCCTTATCTCTCTCTCTCTCCTTATCTCTCTCTCTCTCTCTCTCTCTCTCTCTTTCTCTCTCTCTATCTCTCTCTCTTTCTTTATCTCTCCCTTTCTTTCTCTCTCTGTTTCTCTATCTCTCTCTCTGTCTCTATCTATCTCTGTCTGTCTCTTTCTTTTTCTCTCTCTCTCTTTTTCTCTCTCTCTTTTTTATCTCTCTCTTTTCTTTCTGTTTCTCTTTATCTCTCTTTCTTTTTCTTGCTCTCTATCTCTTTCTCTCTCTCTCTCTCTCTCTCCTTATCTTTCTCTCTCTGCCTCTCTATCTCTTTGTATACCCCCCTCTCTTTAAGAGACCCTCTTTTTAAGAGAGGGGGAAGGGGTTCTCAGAGCAACTAAATCATTACTGTAATCAAAACCAAATGCAGGTTTTGAAAAGAGCCTACAAGTAAGATACACTATATACTATAGACACTATATACACTATATACAGATAAGATATATCTGTAAGATACATGAAGCAAGTGACTAGCTTACTCTGTGACCACTGAGCTTATAGGCAAATGACCGGAATCTGAGATAGATTCCGTTGCAGCAGGATTTCAAGAGAAATGTGCATTTGCGTCTATACGTGATGACACTATACAGTGGGGTGGAAAGTGTGAGAGACAGAAAGAGAGAGGGGGGGGGGGGGATAGTGGGTGGAAATGGTTAATGGTTAAAAGCAAAATATATGTGCTAGATATCTAAGGTCATATAGCACTATAGTTAATGTTAGTGAAGGATGGTTGGGTTAGTGATTAGTTGTTAAAGCTGGGTTAAGGAATTGGTGAGTGAATGGGTTAGGGTCGGATGAGGTAATGTAAAGGGGTTAGATCAAGTGAAGGATATATATGTCTGATAAGTTGGGATGTCTATGTAGGGAGGACGTGGGCATGACAATAGAATATGTGGAACCGAAAGAGGAACATTCGGAAACCGCGAATGTTCCAATGAAGGATAGTTATACTTTCGTTGATTTACTAGCAAAGATTGCAGTGCGTGTTGGAGAATTTGAAGGGGAAGGTGCTAGAGGGTGGGATAAAGAATGAGGTTGGGGAGGTGGTGTTGTATCAGGAGGGGTGTCGGGAGGTAGAGGGTCTGGGGAAGAGGGTTAATATAGGTGGGGATGGGTTTTGTTGGGATGGGGTAGGAGGATTGGGTGTAGGGAGAATATGAGTAGAAGGAGGATGGATATCGGCAGTCACTTTGAGTGTGGAGGGAGCGGGAGTTGTAGAATTTGAAACTGGATGAGTATTAGTTTGGGACTCGATTATGTAGTTCTGGATATCTTCAAGAGTTTCCGTAGGCGAGTTGGTTGGGGAGTTTTGTGAGATTAAGGTTTTCTTGTGAGGGGGGGAAAGAAGTCGGGTGTCTGAAGAATAGGGGCAAAGGAAGGTGGAGGTAATTGTGGGGTAGGGGAAGAGGGGGTGGAATGTTTATTGTCTGCTGCGGGTAGTGCGGGGAGGGAGAGGGAAGGTGTTGGGGCTGTAGTTGAGATTGGAGTGTCTGGATTTAGGATGGCAAAAGAATTTGACTATGTACAGTTTGGAGTGTCTGGATTTAGGATGGTAAAATAATTTGACTGTGGAAGGTAGGAGGTAGAAGAGGAGAAGTTAGATGGAGGGGGGTTAGGTTTAAGAGAGGGTGTAGGAGCTAGGGCGGTAGGGGGAGTGGCAGAGTGAGCGACATTACTAGAGTAGGGGTAAGAGAAAAACCTCGTTGACGAGCCTCCTGTCTGGCTTCACGTAGAGTGACTCCAAGTCTGAATCTGAGAGTTGCTACCTCAGACTCAAATTTGTAGGTGGGGCAGCCTCTATAAAATACATTATGGGGGCCGCCACAGTTTGCACATGTGCGTGATCGTGCAGAGCAGTTTGATCGAGTATGGCCAGGTTGGGCACATAGCGGGCATCTGACTGTGGAATGACAGTGTTTGGCTGGGTGTCCTAAACGCCAACAATTTTGGTACTGACGAGGAGGAGGTTGATATGGTCGGACAGGTTGGGATTCCCCACCTATGTAAACATTAAAGGGAAGGTCATGTCTACGGAAAGTAATTTTGGCAATGTTAATGGATTTATTACGATTTCCTCTGGGAGGAATGGAGTAGCATTGTACATATGTTGCATCATAGTCTGTGAGACAGGCGAGTAAGTCTTCTCCACAATCTGACCATTCTTTGTCATAGATTGGGCATTCTGTTGGGGAGATAGAGACTCTTCCGGTGCAAGTATTGAGGGTTGGATGAGGTTCTGTAGGGATGGGAATACCACATAGATCAGTTAGTTTTGTTAATGCTATAGCTTGATTTTCAGTTGTTACTGTGACGAGACGGGAGTGGTCGGGTCGGCTACGGAAAGAGACTTTGCCTACTTGTTTTTGGAGGCATTGTTGGAAGAGGAGGGTGTTTTGAGAGTAGGGAGCTGTGGGAGGGATCACGATAAATCGGTCCCATTTGGCTGGGCTAAATAGAGTATTTAGGATTCTTCTAGAGGTGGGGGTAGTAGAAGTGCGGGGATGTGTGGAGGAGGGAGTAGTGTTGAGGGGGGTAGTGTTATGTGGAGGTGGGCAATAAGGTTGTAAGGTAGTAATAGGGGGAGATGGAGTGGTTGATGAAGGTTGTGGGAGTAAAGGTGTTGAAGTTGAGCATGTTGGGAGAGTAGAAATGTCTCCTGGGGGTTGGTTGTTGATTAGGGTTGATACTGTACTAGTATGCATTGATGAGGGGGTAGTTGTTGCAGTGTTCGGAGCCGTGGTCAAAGGAGAGCCGGGATTGAGGCTATTTGATAAAGGGCCAAGCCTCATTGCCCCTAAGAGTGGGGTTACATCTTCATTATTGGTCATGATAAGCCTGGAATATGTTGGGAAAAAAAAAATAGTCCACCCCTCAGGGTCCCCTTGAGGGGTAAGGGCCAGGTATGGCAGGGGAATACCGTGGCCATGGTTCCCTCAGGCCGTTCAGGACTGACATAAAGTCAGCCTTTCATTCTTTCAGCACGGCTCTCACACCTTAGGAGGTGGATAGTAGAAGGGATTGGTGAAGAAACTGAAACGAAAAGTATGAGTGGGAAAAAAGACCATGCAAAATTAGTTGAGTCGATGGCTGAGTCCCAAGGTTGAGGAGTTCCCATCATTGGGTCTCAGTCTTCGTCTCCTAAGCCCCCCCACGACAACAACGGGAAAAGGATTGGGGGGGAGGGGGGGCAAAGCGAGAAAGAGAGAGAGGATGGAAAGTGAGAGAGAGAGAGGGGGGGGGGAGGGGGAGGAGAGAGAGGGGGGGAGGGGAGTGAGAGAGAAAGGAAAACAAGAGAGATAGAGAGAGAGAGAGGGTGGAAAGCGAGTGAGAGAGAGAGAGAGGAAAGCAAGAGAGAGAGAGAGAGGGGGGGGGTCGGTGGTGGTGGTGGGGGGGGGGGGGGAATCCACACCAAAATCCACACAAGACATTTAAACAGAAAACCAAAATAGAAATTCCTGTTCGTAGAGTGTGTCTAGAAAGCATGCAAATATGTTCAGCCTCTTTTTCCAAATGGCTTTATTTATTTATACTAAACCACCATGGCAAAGGTGCTGCAAATCCTTTTCATTGCATTATTGAATTTCATAACGTAATTTCATAAAATTAAAAGATTATTAATTTATTAATTTAATTATATTGTTAATTAGTATGTTAATTATAATTTCATAAAAAATATTGTTAATCATTATTGTTAATAATTATTAATAAATTTTGATAATAAATAATTAATATAAATAATAAAAATCAAATAATAATTATTTCAAATTTCCATTTTGCAAAATCAATAGAAATGACACTTCTCTCAATATTAAAGCATTTATATATATATATATATATATATATATATATATATATATATATATATATATATGTGTGTGTGTGTGTGTGTAGTGAAAAGAGTAAATAAAGAAATATATCATACACAATCATGCACACACACACATAATATATATATATATATATATATATATATATATATATATATATATATATATATATATATATGTGTGTGTGTGTGTGTGTGTGTGTGTGTGTGTGTATACATATTTATACAGTATAACTGTATAAATGTATGTACATATGTATATATATATATATACATACATATATATGTATATATAATTCACATATATGCATACTTAATATATATATTACGTATACACACACTTCTATATATTGTGTATGTATGCATAATATATATACACATATGATGATAATTCAATCCTGGTGCTATCGCCGAGGCACGAAATTTCATCCTACCAAGTCCAAGGATTGTGGGTCGGTTTAAAACGCTGTTGCGTCAGCATCCAAGTCTGCTGATTAATGGACTCTTCATCACTTCAGTGGAAAATCTTATGCTCTTAGGTGTAATGTTTGATTCATTGTTCCATTTGAATTGCAGATCAGCAATATAATTAATGGACTTCAGTGGATAATCCCAAACTCCTGATTTAGTGCTTCCATTTGAATTGCAGGTCAGCAATATGATTAATGGACTTCAGTGGATAATCCAAAACTCCTGACTTAATGCTTCCATTTGAATTGCAGATCAGCAATATGTTGGACATCATTCGCAAGTGCAAGAAGATTTTCGAAGATGACGGCATTACTCGTAGATGCTTCTTTTCTTCCATTCTGCCTCATTTTTGAGTACTGTTCTCCTGTGTTGTTATCCACTGCAGAGTCACACTATTGACTGATCATTCTTTAATCCATTCGCGACGGGCATGTCACGTACGTCCATGTCATGCCAACTGTGAGTACTTGTTTGATTGTTTTTACACATAGACGGCTCCACTTGTACTAAATCACCAATGAGCCAGTCACGAGTACTGCCTCTCTCGCCCGTTTACCCTTTTCTTTGATTTACGAAAATATTTTACGTTATCTTATTCTGCTGTTACTAATGATTATAACATTATGGTAATTATGGTTATATTAAAAATAACACCATCGATATTCATAGCACTAGAAAAAATACATTTTCTCACCAATTCAAGGAAAGGTGAAATCAGATAAGGCAAAGCCATTTCATAAAAAAATATTAAAAAATGAGAGCACAGGATTTTCCCCATATTTTATTCATTTTCCCCAGTGGCAATGGGTTAAATTTCTTTAAATTTCTCCTTGTTTCTGACTTGATTTTGGACACTGGGCACCATAGGGGTATCTTGTGCAAGATTGCAACTGACAATTCATATCCCCTCTATACGTTTTTACCTGACTTTTTATCAACCCGCGTAACCTACCAGAATTTCTATGCCCCTCAATCCAATGGCAATTGATGCAAGTCGATCGTCGACTTCTCAGTTCTCTAGATGCTTTTTTTTCACTGCCATTTGTAGGTTTGGAATATAATGCCTTCAGTGGCTGTAACTTCTCCGACTCTTGAGGAGTTTAAAATATCAGCAAAAATGTTTCTGCTACGTGAATAGGCGGCGGTCTTTTGTGTTTTGACCTGTAATGATGCCTTTGGGGATAGAATTCTCAATTTTTTTTCAGTGTTACTCTTTATATGGCTTACCATAATAATAATAATAATAATAATAATGATACTAATAATAATGACAAAACAACAACAATAATAATAATGATAATATATATATATATATATATATATATATATATATATATATATATATATATATATATATACAGACACACACACATACACACACACATATATATATATATATATATATATATATATATATATATATATATATATATATATATATAAAGTATATGTCTATATATGTATATGTATATAATATATGTATATTTATTATATATACATATATATATATATATATATATATATATATATATATATATATGAATTACAGATATGTGTGTGTGTGTGTGTGTTAGCATGCATATCATATTTTTAATTAACTACTTTTCAAAAGAGGGGAATAATTTTTTTTTCACAGAATTCTGATTTTCCAGTATAAATTAGATGTGCCCTTGCTTTAAATGCAGGCTATAATCTCTTTTTTAAATTCACTACTGCAGGATGCAAGTATAATTCCTTATAAGTAAACCTCTCTGATTTCCCTTTTTGTTCAATAGTATGTGGATTTTTTTTTCTTTTTTTTTTATTGTGGAAGTGCTGTAGTAAAGTGTATTGTATTGTACAATACAATAGAGAAGGAGAAAGAGAGAGAGAGAGAGAGAGAGAGAGAGAGAGAGAGAGAGAGAGAGAGAGAGAGAGGAGAGAGAGAGAGAGGGAGAGGGATGGAGAATAAGAGAGGAAGAGAAAATAAGAGAGGAAGAGAGAGGGAGAGAGAGAAAGAGAGAGTGAGAGAGAGTGAGAGAGAGTGAGAGAGAGAGAGAGAATAGAGAGGAAGAGAGAGGGAGAGGGGGAGGGAGGAAGGAGGGAGGGAGGGAGGAAGGGAGAGAGAGAATAAGAGGAGAAGAGAGAGGAAGAATGAAAGAGAGAGAGAGAGAAAATGTATAAAGATTAATAGATGAATAGGTATCTATAAATACACACACACATATACCTATGAATATGCAGTATGCTGATACAAATACAAATCAAGCATGTGTTTATATGTATAAACACAGATATATATATATATATATAATATATATATTATAATATATATATATTATAATATATATATATATATCAAAATAGGGTATTTAGTTATATATCAAGATACAGTATTCATGTTCATATGTATATAAAATTAACAGTTCTACAAATTGGTAGATGGGTAGGTTTTATCTATGTGTCTCTAT
>NW_025918247.1:0-26906 GCF_019202785.1 Penaeus chinensis | reverse complement strand
GGGAGTAACACATATGCCTGAATAACTCGCTGACTCTCGAGCGATCTTGTCACGTGACCTGGTCAGGATCGCTTGTGTGACCCTTGTACAAAGGATACGTCTTGCAAGATTTGACGTGTTTCCCTACCCTCGTTACTAACTGAGGAAAATAAAATCGGTTATGGGTCAACTGCACTGCCTTATGAACACCACAATGTGCTGCCTCACGGTACTCGTCAGCATACCTCAACACACGCGGCACTAAACTTTCCGGCACCACCAGGACTTGTCGGACGATCCGCCTGGGACCCCTAATTCGCCTCAGCTGGGATCTCCGAAATAAAAGTCCCGTATCGTCAAGAAAATATTCCCTAACCTCTAAACTTAGACAACGTATCTGCGGCGACATTTGCGCGGCCCTGAATATACAGAAAGGTCACATCGAATTCGCCCAGGATTTCCTGGTAACGTGCCCTACGACCATACTGTACGGATCATTGCCATTAAGTGACGTGAGCGGCATGTGGTCTGTGTGAACCATGACCTTGTACCCCAGTATAATATCCCTGAAGTACTTAAGAGCCCAAACAATCGCTAACATTTCCCTATCGGTGACTGAGTAATTCTTCTTTGCACTGGTGAGAACCCTACTAGCAAACCCGATAGGACGCAGATTCCCATCGTGATGTTGGACACGTCCTCTTGTGAAAATCGGACATGAATTAAATATTGCTGATAGACTGTCCTGAGAGGACGTTTTTATTGTTGCTTGCATACTGTATCTGTATACATAAAGAGTAATTTCTAAAAAAGGGACATGTCCTTCAAAAACTGACATGTTTAAAAAAAAAAAAAAAAATAAAAAAAACGGACATGCTCTTTAAAAAATGGACACACTCTTTTAAAAAATGTCCTTTAAAAATGGACATGTCCTTTAAAATGTTCATGAACTTAAAAAGACGGACATTTCCTAATATGAAAAGAGGACATGGTATACAGTAATTATTGTTTACTGATTGCACTGAGGATGTTGTTGTTGTTATTGCTTCATTACATGTCGTGTGAGAATGGTATAGGAACACATATTAATAAGTAATGGATACGTTACTTCACAAAAGATGAAGATGAATATACCAACTTGCATACTGTACATTTATATATAAAGAGTAATTTATAAATAATGGGCATGTCCTTAACAGTGGACAAGTCCTTTAGAAAATGACATTCTTTAAAAAATGGACATGGCTTTTAACAAATGGACATGACTTTTACAAAATGTCCGTTATAGTTATTTCATTACTAAAACAAAAATGCACACGACGTCGTGTGAGAATTTTATAGGAATACATATTAAGAAATATTAGATACGTTACTTCACAAAACATGAAGATCAATATATCAACTTGCACATTGTACATGTATACACAAAGAGTAATTTATAGAAAAAAAAAAACATGGACATGCTCTTTAAAAAATGGACGTGACCTTTAAAAAACGGACATGTCCTTTAATAAATGGACATGCCCTTCTAAAAATGGCCATGTCCATTAAAAGATGGACATATTCTTAAAAAAATGGACATGACCTTTAGAAAACGGACACGTCCTTTAAAAAATGGACATGCCCTTCTAAAAATGGCCATGTCCATTGAAAGGTGGACATGTTCTTTAAATAGATTGACAAGTCGTTTAAAAAATGGCCTTATGTGAAAATCGGACATGGTATAATTATTGCTAACTGATTTATTATTTTACTTAAATGAACCGTAGATTATTAACATCGCATGTTACACATACTGTCTTGTATACTGTACATTTATACACAAATGGTAACATTTAAAAAGTGACAGTAAAACATGGACATGAGCTTTAAAAACTGGACATGTTCATTAAAACATGGTCACGACCTTTAAAAAAATGGACATGTTCATTAAAACATGGGCTTGGCCTTTGAAAACGGATATGCCCCTTAAAAATGGACCTGTTTTTTAAAAAATGGACATATCCTAATGTAAAAATCGGACATGGTATAATTACTGCAAACTGATTGCACTTGACATTGTTTTATTATCGTATTTAAGTGAACATCCATAGATTATGAGCATCACATGTGCACACTTGTACACTGTACATTTATAGAGAGAGTAATCTTAAAAAATGTACACGTCTTCGCGTATGAATGGGACATGAAATGATGGACTGCACTGTGAGGATGTTGTTGTTTAAACAAAAGCTGGACACATCCTCGTGTGGAAATCAGGCATGGAATAATGTTCATGGATTGCACTGTGCAGTTGTTATTAGTAAAACAAAAAATGGACACGTCGTGGCGTGAGAATCTGACATGGGATGATTCTTACCAATCGATTGCACTGTGACGTTATTGTTTTATTTTACTCAAGGGGCCGTCCAGAGACTGTTAACATCACTCACAAACACACACACGTGCTGCCTTTTATCTGTACATTGTAGGTAAAGGTAGTAAAGAAACATTTATAAAAATGGACATTCTCCATAGAATTATTTTTTTTTTACTTAACAATCAGCCATAGTGTAATTATTGGATATTATTTGCAAATGTGTGTATTTTTATTTGCCTGTATGTGTATATTGTATTGTTTTATATATCATCGTTTAAGAAATTCAATTTCAGATTCTGACCGCTCACATGTGCTCTCGATTAATCTATTATTTCTTAAGCGCGTTAATGAAAAAGGCCAAACTAGGTACTTACTAACGATCAATTGTTGGGAAGTATTTGAATTTTATAAAATGTGTCTAGTTTATATTTCATACATAAGAGAATAAACCAGAATTTTATTTCCAGATGCATGTAAGGGCAATGGGCAATACACATTTACATATTATAAGAGTGCATTCAATATATTACATTAGAGCATAAATATAAATTGTTGGTAAACAATCTCGTTGCACAGTTGGGCTAATTGGGACGTTCGTTATATTGACACGCAACATTAATACCGGTAAACAGTCTCGTTACGCGGTTAGGCTACTTAGGATGTCCGTTATTTTCTCGCCAATGCGGGTGAAATTTTGGGCGGGCTAGTTGTTGTTAGGTACTGGCTGTCCAAAGACAAATCACTGTATCTGTTGACTCAGAAAGTGTGCGACTACTGATCAGCGACAGCCAATGGATTCCAATTAATTAAACAGGAAGACAAGGAAGGATCAGTATAAAGTTAGTCATCACGCATATTTTTAAAAATTTTTATATATTTGAAGTTGTTCTCCTGATTGCCAGTACATTGGTAAACGAATATAGCAACCACATATGTTGTATGAGCCGATTCTTTGGTAGATCAGAAAAGTACGACAAGTTGGATTTTGTTTCCAGTGCTTGGGAGAGCTTTGTTCAACGCATCGTGCTATTTTAGTCGTTTAAACTCCTCATTTTACTTTTTTATAGCTGATTGAAATTCGTTAGGTGGCCCAGCTAATTTATATTTGAAGATTATTTATTTAACAGAGAACTCAAGCTGTACTTTTTTTAACAATGAAATGGAGTTGATATAAATTTGCTTGATAGACAGGGCGGATCTCCTAATGACATTTCTTCACAAATAACTCGGTGTTCATTTAATTTCTCGTTTTGTATGTTTGCTCATTAAAGTGTCTTGTGATTTGGTTTTGTTAATGTTTTTGTCTGTGCCTACCCCTCTATCTCTCTCTCCCTCCTTCATTTTATTCGCCCTATCTCTCTCTCTAGCGCTGAACAGCCCCTAAAGCCCCTCTCTGCTGAACGCTCTCGAACTCCATCCGCCCTCCTCCTCTTCCTCTTTCTCTCTCTCTCTCATCCTCGCTCTTCTCTCACTCCTCATCTCCTCCTCTTCTTTCTACTATCTTCCTTCATCTACTCCTCTCTCCATTCCCTCTATAACCTCTCTACCTATCTCATCCTCCTCCCCCTCCACCACGCCGAATGGGAGAGAGAGAGAGAGACGAGACGCGCGAGAGACGCAGAGAGCAGCGCGCGCGCGGAGCGAGCAGCGCTATGACGCGCGCACTGGATGAGCGTGAGACGTCGTAAGAGCACGGAGCGAGGACGAGAGCAGTAGAGAAAGGGCGAGCGCGAGCAGGGTTGGGGGTCAAGAAAGGGAGGAGAGAGAGATGATGCGCAGTAAGGCAAAGGGAGAGAGCTAGCAGAGTCAGCGCATAAGGGAGCAGTGAGGAGAGAGTCAGAGCAAGGGAGATGGGGGCGATAGAGCGTACGGAACACGGGAAGAGAGCCGAGGAGTGAAGTACGGACAAGGGAGAGAGAGAATAGAGAAGGTAGGAATGAGGAGGTGAGGGAGGGATAGCAGAGAGAGAGAGCAGCAAAGGGAGAGAGAATCAGGGTTCGAGCACCAGGGAGAGCGAGAGCTAGAGAGAGCGAGAGTAGGCACAGGGCGCGAGAGCGAGAGTAGAGCAAGGGCGAGTGAGAGAGAGTAAGAAGAAAGGGAGAGAGCAGAGCAGCAGAGAGTAAGGCCCAGGGAGAGCGACGGAGAGAGAGCAGTACAAGGACAGGGCGGCGAGCCCGAGGACACGCGACTCGGGCAGGGATGGGAGAGAGAGAGCGGAGCAGGCGCAGCACGAGATAGAGCAGAGAGCGCGAATGCCGAGCAGTAGGGCCACTGGTGCGCGAGAGAGCGCGACGCGTGCGGGACCGGATGGGAGAGACGCGGGACGAGAGGAGTAGGGTAAGCGGGTGAGAGAGAGAGTGAGTAAACGGGAAGGGTGTGTGCGATGCTAGCGCGAGTAAGGGAACTGGTGCCGCGAGAGAGAGAGTACGGGACGGGATTGCGACACGCGATGGATAGAGGGCCGGGAAAGGGTCTGAGAGAGCGAGAGCGAGTAAGGGAAAGGGTGAGAAAAGAGAGAGAGCATGATGGTACGGGGAAGGGTGAGTGTGTGTGTCGTGTGTGTGTGAGGAGAGCAGGAATGGATAGTGTTGTGTGGAGTGTGTAGTGAGTGTGTTCTTATATCTATGTGTGCATTATGTCGTATGTGTGTGTTGTGTGTGTATGTGTGTGGTGTGTGTGGCTGTGTGTGTATGTGTGTTTATATGAGTGTGTATGTGTCGTATGGGTGTGTTTACTTGTCGTTGTGTGTTGCTGTGTGTATGGTTGTATGGTGTGTACGGTGTGTGTGTACGGTGTTCTTGTAATGTAGTGTGTGTGTGTGTGTATGGTTTGTGTTTTGTGTCGTGTTATGTGTGTCAGTATTGTACGGCGTGTGTGTATGTGTGTTGATACTGTGGTGTCGTATGTGTAGTGTTCTGGTGTGTGGGTACTTGGTGTGATGTTTGTGTAGATGTGTACATGTAGTGTGTGTGTGTATGTGTGTGTAGTCTGTGTCGTGTGTGTGCGTGTGTGTGTCGTGTGGGGTCGTGATCGTTATGCTGGTTCCTGTGTATGTGCTAGTAGTATTGTAGTGTTGTTATTGAAGCGGTTTGTGAGTGACTTGTGTGTGTATGTGTAAGTCGCTGTCTGAGTGTGTCTGTAGTGTGTTTGTGTCCGTGTGCGGTGTGGTGTGTTTGTGTGTGTATCGTGTTTGTGTATGTGTTGTGTCATATATCTGCTGGCTGTGTAGCTGTGGGTCGTGTCGTGTCGTGTCGTATGACGTGTGCTGAGTATTGTGTGTGTAGGTGTGGTGTTGTGTATAGGGTCTTCGGTATTGTCGGTGTGTAAACGCTGTGTCAGTGTCGTGATGTGGTGTTTGTGTATCATATTAATCATCGCAGGAGCAACAAAGGAGAGCGAGCGAGACAGAGACAAGAAGCGTTACAGGGCTGCAGCGAGATGAAGAGGGTGGGAGCGCAGGGGCCGCAGAGGGAGAAGCGAAGACGCGCGACGCAGTCAGACTCAGAAGGAAGCCACAGAGAGTCAGCAGAAAGCGAGATGAGCGATAGAGAGCATAGAGACGCAGCCAGAGAGAGAGGAGCAGAGCGAGAGTAGAATGGAGACAGAAGACGACGAAAAACCGACCCGAGGTGAACTCATGAGAGATGCGGAGAGGAAGGACGGAGAGGCGGCAGAGAGGTCGACAAAACGCAGCGAGAACGAGACAGGAGACAAGGAAGACAGCAGCGCAGAGAAGAGAAGGCGGAGGGAGAGAGAGATAGAGCGCCGATTGGATCGCGCGGGGCGGCGGCTGGAGCGGCGCGAGAGCGGGCGCGCAGGGCGGGTGCGGAGAGATGGGATAGCGGGGGCGCTAGAGAGCAAAGAGACCGATAAGATCGAGAAGATGTCGCGAGCGCGCGCACGCGGACCAGAGAGAAGTAAGAGGACGACGAGAGGGAATGAGAACAGAGAAAGGGGAGAGCAAACGAGAAAGAGAAAGAGATAAGGGAAGAATAGATAAGAAGAGAGGGAAAGAGTAGACAGAGGGATATTGGAGCGAAGAAGAGACGAAACTAGGAGGGCAAGAGGACAGGCGAAAGGCTAAATAAAAGAGCGCGGGTAGAGAACGCGACAGGTCACCGCCCGACTCCCTTTTCTCTCTCTTTCTACCTCTCCTTTCTCTCTCTCCCTCTCTACTCTACCTTTCTCTTTCTCCCTCTCTACCTCTCCCTTTGTATCTCTCTCTTTCTCTTTACTTCCCTTTATCTTTCTCTCATCACTCCTTTCTCTCTCTCCTCTCTACCTCCACCTTTTCTTTCTCCCTCTCTACCTCTCCTTTGTCTCTCTCTCTCCTCTCTCTCTCTCTCTCTCTACCTTTCTCTTACCTTTCTCTCTCTCTCTCTCTCTCTCTCATCTCTCTCTCTCTCTCTTCTCTCTCTCTCTCTGTCCCTTTATCTCTCTACCTGTCCCTTTATCTCTCTCTCTCTTTACCTGTCCCTTTATTTCTCTCTATCTCTACCTGTCCCTTTATCTCTCTCTCTCTCTCGCTCTCTCTCTCTTTCTCTCTCTCTCTCTCTCTTTGTTTCTCTCTCCCTGTTTTTTTTTTTTTTTATCTCTCTCTCTGCCTCTGTTGTTCTCTCTCTCTATAACTCTCCTTTTCTCTCTCTCTCTTCCTCTCCCTTTCCCTCTTTACGTTTCTCTCTGTCTCTCTCTACCTCTCCCTTTCTCTCTCTCATTCTTTACATCTCCCTTTCTCTATCTCCCTCTCTCTCTACCTCTCCCTTTCTCTCTCTCTACCTCGCCCTTTCTCTCTTTCTCTCTCTCTGCCTCTCCCTCTCCCTCTCCCTCCCCCCCTTTCTCTCTCTCTCTCTCTCACTACCTGTCCCTCTCTCTCTTTCTCTCTCTCTCTACCTCTTCCTTCCTCTCTTTCTCTCTACCTCTCCCTTTCTCTCTCTCGCTCTTTCTATGCCTCTCCTTTTCGCTCTCTTTATACCTCTCTCATTTTCTCTCTGCCTCTCTCTCCACCTCTCCCTTGCTCTCTCTCTCTCTCCACCTCTCCCTTTCTCACTCTCTCTACCTCTCCCTTTCTCTCTCTCTCTTTCCCCCCCCTCTCCCCCCCCCTCTCTCTCTCTCTCTCCCCCCCCTCTCTCTCCCTCCCCCCCCCCCCCTCTCTCTCTCTCTCTTTCTTTTCTCTCTCGCTCTCTCTCTCTCTCTCTCTCTTTCTCTCTCTCTCTCTTTATCTATCTATCTATCTATCTATCTATCTATCTCTGCCTCTCCCTTTCTCTCTGCCTCTCTATTTTTCTCTCTCTACCTCCCCCTTTCTCTCTCTCTCTCTATCTCTACCTCTTCCTCTCTCTCTCTCTCTCTCTCTCTATATATATATATATATCTACCTCTCTCTCTCTCTCTCTTTCTCTAACTCTCCCTCTCTCTCTCTCTCTCTCTAACTCTTTCTTTCTCTCTCTCTCTCTCTACCTCTCCCTTTCTCTCTCTCTCTCTCTACCTCTCCCATTCTCTCTCTCTCTCTCTACCTCTCCCTTTTTCTCTCTCTCTACCTCTCCCTTTCTCTCTCTCCCTCTCTACCTCTCTCTCTTTCTCCCTCTCTACATCTCTCTCTCTCTCGCTCTCTCGCTCTCTCTCTCTCTCTACCTCTCCCTTTCTCTCTCCTTCTCTACCTCTCCCTTACTCTCTCTCCCTCTCTACTTCCACCTTTCTCTTTTTCCCTCTCTACCTCTCCCTTTGTCTCTCTCTCTTTCTCTCTCTCTACCTCTTCTTTTCTCTCTTTCTCTCTATCTTTCCCTTGCTCTCTCTCTCTCTCCACCTCTCCCTTTTTCTCTCTCTTTCTCTAACTCTCACTTTCTCTTTCTCTCTACCTCTCTCTCTCTCTTTCCCCCCCTCCCCCCTCTCTCTCTCTCTCTCCCCCTCTCTCTTTTTTTTTCTCTCTCTCTCTATCTATCTATCTATCTCTGCCTCTCCCTTTCTCTCTGCCTCTCTATTTCTCGCTCTCTACCTCCCCCTTTCACTCTCTCTCAATCTGTCTCTAACACTCTCTCCCTCTCTCCTTCTTTCTCTTTCTCTCTCTCTATCTCTCTCTCCCTTTATTTGCCTTTCCCCTTCTCTCTCTCTCTCTCTCTACCTTTCTCTTTCTGTCTCTGCCTCTCTCTTTTTCTCTGCCTCTCCGTTTCTCTCTCTCTCTCTCTAACTCTCCCTTTCTGTCTCTGCCTCTCTCTTTTTCTCTCTTTTTCTCTGCCTCTCTCTTTCTCTCTCTCTGTTTATGTCTCTGACTTTACCCTTCTCTCTCTCTTTTTTTCTCTACACCTCTCCCCCCCCCCCCTCTCTCTTTGTTTCACTCTCTCTCTCTCTCTCTCTATTTTTCTCTCTCTCTCGCTCTCTCTTTCTCTCTCTCTCTCTCTCTCTGCCTCTCTCTTTCTCTCTACCTCTCCCTTTCTTTCTCTACCTCTACCTTTCTTTCTCTTTCTCTCTGCCTCTCCGTTTCTCTCTCTCTCTCTCTCTTTCTCTCCCTTTCTCTCTCTCTCTACCTCTCCCTTTCTCTCTCTCCCTCTCCAATTTGAACTTTGCAAAAAATGGACTAATGGTAAATATTATCGGAATTTTGTTAGGTGTTGAGAAAAATCGGACATTTTACCGATGTCAAATTTGGACTTTGCAATAAATGGACGAATGGTAAATAGAATCGGAATTTTGTTAGGTGTTGAGAAAAATCGGACATTTTACCGATGTCAAATTTGGACTTTGCAAGAAATGGACGAATGGTAAATATTATCGGAATTTTGTTAGGTGTTGAGAAAAATCGGACATTTTACCGATGTCAAATTTGGACTTTGCAAGAAATGGACGAATGGTAAATATTATCGGAATTTTGTTAGGTGTTGAGAAAAACCGGACATTTTACCAAGGTTAAATTTGGACTTCAGGTTAGGTTACGTATATGGAATATTTGGACATTTCACCGATGTCAAATTTGGACTTTGCAAAAAATGGACGAATGGTAAATGTTATCGGAATTTTGTTAGGTGTTGAGAAAAATCGGACATTTTACCGATGTCAAATTAGGAATCTCTCTTTCTTTTTAATTCTACCTCTCCCTTTCTCTCTCAACCTGTCCCTTTCTCTCTCTCTCTCTCTACCTGTCCCTTTCTCTCTTTCTCTCTCTACTTGTCCCTTTCTCTCTCTCTCTGCCTCCCCCTTTCTCTCTCTTTCTCTCCCTTTCTCTCTCTACCTCTCCCTTTCTCTCTCTCTCTCTGTCTCTCTCCCTCTTCCTCCCTCTCCCTCTCCAATTTGGACTTTTCAAAAAATGGACGAAGGTTAAATATTATCGGAATTTTGTTAGGTGTTGAGAAAAATCGGACATTTTACTGATGTCAAATTTGGACTTTGCAAAAAAAAATAGACGAATGTTTAAAATTATCGGAATTTTGTTAGGTGTTGAGAGAAATCGGACATTTTACCGATGTCAAATTAGGGCTTTGCAAAAAATGGACGCTTGGTAAATATTACCGGAATTTACCAATGTCAAATTTGGACTTTGCAAAAAAATGGACGATTGGTAAATATTATCGGAATTTTGTTAAGGATAAGTCCGATATGCGAAGCTGAGCTTCGCCCGGGCTATGCCAATGAGGGGAGCCCGGCCTGTGTCGACTAATGCCGACTCGCTAACGTGTATCAGCTGGTGCTGACTCGTCTTAGTCCTTACCCGCCGTGGTGCCCAGTCACAGCAGTAACCTCCAGGCGACAATTGCAACTTCTCGCGCCTGGGCGGGGCGCGAACCGCCGACCCCTCGGATGAGAGGCCGACACGTTACCACTGTACTAGCCCGGAGGCTCAAATTTTGTTAGGTATTGAGAAAAATCGGACATTTTACCGATGTCAAATTTGGACTTCAGGTTAGGTTACGTATATGGAATATTTGGACATTTCACCGATGTCAAATTTGGACTTTGCAAAAAATGGACGAATGTTAAATATTATCGGAATTTTGTTAGGTTTTGAGAATAATCGGACATTTTACCGATTTTAAATTTGGACTTTGCAAAAAATGGACGAATGTTAAAAATTATCGGAATTTTGTTAGGTGTTAAGAAAAATCGGACATTTAACCGATGTCAAATTAGGACTTTGCAAAAAATGGACGCATGTTAAAAATTATCGGAATTTACCAATGTCAAATTTGGACTTTGCAAAAAATGGACGAATGGTAAATATTATCGAAATTTTGTTAGGTGTAGAGAAAAATCGGACATTTTACCGATGTCAAATTTTGACTTTGCAAAAAATGGACGAATGGAATATATCGGAATTTTGTTAGGTGTTGAGATAAATCGGACATTTTACCGATGTCAACATTTGACTTTGCAAAAAATGGACGAATGTTAAAAATTATCGGAATTTTGTTAGGTGTTGAGAGAAATCGGACATTTTACCGATGTCAAATTAGGACTTTGCAAAAAATGGACGCATGTTAAAAATTATCGGAATTTACCAATGTCAAATTTGGACTTTGCAAAAAATGGACGAATGGTAAATATTATCGAAATTTTGTTAGGTGTAGAGAAAAATCGGACATTTTTACCGATGTCAAATTTTGACTTTGCAAAAAATGGACGAATGGAATATATCGGAATTTTGTTAGGTGTTGAGATAAATCGGACATTTTACCGATGTCAACATTGGACTTTGCAAAAAATGGACGAATGTTAAAGATTATCGGAATTTTGTTAGGTGTTGAGAGAAATCGGACATTTTACCGATGTCAAATTAGGACTTTGCAAAAAATGGACGCATGTTAAAAATTATCGGAATTTACCAATGTCAAATTTGGACTTTGCAAAAAATGGACGAATGGTAAATATTATCGAAATTTTGTTAGGTGTAGAGAAAAATCGGACATTTTACCGATGTCAAATTTTGACTTTGCAAAAAATGGACGAATGGAATATATCGGAATTTTGTTAGGTGTTGAGATAAATCGGATATTTTACCGATGTCAACATTGGACTTTGCAAAAAATGGACGAATGTTAAAAATTATCGGAATTTTGTTAGGTGTTGAGAGAAATCGGACATTTTACCGATGTCAAATTAGGACTTTGCAAAAAATGAACGCATGTTAAAAATTATCGGAATTTACCAATGTCAAATTTGGACTTTGCCAAAAATGGACGAATGGTAAATATTATCGAAATTTTGTTAGGTGTTGAGAAAAATCGGACATTTTACCGATGTCAAATTTGGACTTTGCCAATAATGGACGAATGGAATATATCGAAATTTTGTTAGGTGTTGAGATAAATCGGACATTTTACCGATGTCAAATTTGGACTTCAGGTTAGGTTAGATACATGGAATATTTGGACATTTCACAGATGTCAAATTTGGACTTCAGGTTAGGTTAGGTATATGGAATATTTTGACATTTAACCGATGTCAAATTTGGACTTTGCAAAAAATGAACGAATGGTAAATATCGGAATTTTGATAGGTGTTGAGAAAAATCGGACATTTTACCGATGTCAAATTTGGACTCTCTCTCTCTTTTGCTTTCTACCTCTCCCTTTCTCTCTCTCAACCTGTCCCTTTTTCTCTCTCTCTCTACCTGTCCCTTTCTCTCTTTTTCTCTCTACTTGTCCCTTTCTCTCTCTCTCTCTGCCTCCCCCTCCCTCGTCCATTTTGTTTTTGCAAAAAATGGACGAATGGTAAATATTATCGGAATTTTGTTAGGTGTTGAGAAAAAACAGACATTTTACCGATGTCAAATTTTTACTTCGCAAAAAATGAACGAATGGTAAATATAATCGAAATTTTGTTAGGTGTTGAGAAAATTCGGACATTTTACCGATGTCAAATTTGCATTCTCTCTCTCTCTTTTGCTTTCTACCTCTCCCTTCCTCTCTCTCAACCTGTCCCTTTCTCTCTCTCTCTAGCTGTCCCTTTCTCTCTTTTTCTCTCTACTTGTCCCTTTCTTTCTCTCTCTCTGCCTCCATAAATTTTTTTTTTTGCAAAAATTGGATGAATGGTAAATATTATCGGAATTTTGTTAAGTGTTGAGAAAAATCAGACTTTTAACCGATGTCAAATTTGGACTTTGCAAAAAATGGACGAATAGTAAATATTATCGGAATTTTGTTAGGTGTTGAGAGAAATCGGACATTTTACCGATGTCAAATTAGGACTTTGCAAAAAATGGACGCATGGTAAAAATTATCGGAATTTACCAATGACAAATTTGGACTTTGCCAAAAATGGACGAATGGTAAATATTATCGGAATTTTGTTAGGTGTTGAGAGAAATCGGACATTTTACCAATGTCAAATTTGGACTGCCAAAAATGGACGAATGGTAAATATTATCGAAATTTTGTTAGGTGTTGAGAAAAATCGGACATTTTACCTATGTCAAATTTTGCCTTTGCAAAAAATGGACGAATGGAATATATCGGAATTTTGTTAGGTGTTGAGATAAATCGGACATTTTACCGATGTCAAATTTGGACTTCAGGTTAGGTTAGATACATGGAATATTTGGACATTTCACAGATGTCAAATTTTGACTTCAGGTTAGGGTTGGTATATGGAATATTTGGACATTTCACCGATGTCAAATTTGGACTTTGCAAAAAATGGACGAATGGTATATATTTTCGGAATTTTGTTAGTTGTTGAGAAAAATTGGACATTTTACCGATGTCAAATTTGGATTTTGCCAAAAATGGACGAATTGTAAATATCGGAATTTTGTTAGGTGTTGAGAAAAATCGGACATTTTTCCGATGTCAAATTAGGACTCTCTCTCTTTTTATTTCTACCTCTCCCTTTATCTCTCAACCTGTCCCTTTCTCTCTCTCTCTCTCTACCTGTCCCTTTCTCTCTTTCTCTCTCTACTTGTCCCTTTCCAAAAATGGACGAATGGTAAATATTATCGAAATTTTATTAGGTTTTGAGAAAAATCGGACATTATACCGATGTCAAATTTGGGCTTTGCAAAACATGGACGAATGGTAAATATCGGAATTTTGTTTGGTTTTGAAAAAAAATAGGACATTTTACCGATGTCAAATTTGGACTTCAGGTTAGGTTAGGTATATGGAATATTTGGACATTTCACAGATGTCAAATTTGGGATTTGCAAAAAATGGACGAATGGTAAATATTATCGGAATTTTGTTATGTGTTGAGAAAAATCGGACATTTTACCGATGTCAAATTTGGACTTTGCATAAAATGACCGAATGCTAAATATTATTTGAATTTTGTTAGGTGTTGAGAAAAATCGGACATATTACCGATGTTAAATTTGGACTTCAGGTTAGGTTAGGTACATGGAATATTTGGACATTTCACAGATGTCAAATTTGGAATTTGCAAAAAATGGACGAATGGTAAATATTATCGGAATTTTGTTATGTGTTGAGAAAAAACGGACATTTTACCGATGTCAAATTAGGACTTTGCAAAAAATGGACGAATGGTATATATCGGAATTTTGTTAGGTGTTGAGAAAAATCGGACATTTTACCGATGTCAACTTTGGACTTTGCATAAAATGACCGAATGGTAAATATTATTGGAATTTTGTTAGGTGTTGAGAAAAATCGGACATATTACCGATGTCAAATTTGGACTTTGCAAAAAATGGACGAATGGTAAATATTATCGGAATTTATTAGGTGTTGAGAAAAATCGGACATTTTACCGATGTCAACTTTGGACTTTGCAAAAAATGGACGAATGTTAAAAATTATTGGAATTTTGTTTGGTGTTGAGAGAAATCGGACATTTTACCGATGTCAAATTAGGATTCTCTCTCTTTTTAATTCTACCTCTCCCTTTCTCTCTCAACCTGTCCCTTTCTCTCTCTCTCTCTCTACTTGTCCCTTTCTCTCTCTCTCTGCCTCCCCCTTTCTCTCTCTTTCTCTCCCTTTCTCTCACTACCTCTCCCTCTCTATCTCTCTCTCTGTCTCTCTCCCTCTTCCTCCCTCTCCCTCTCTAATTTGGACTTTGCAAAAAATGGACGAATGGTAAATATTATCGAAATTTTATTAGGTTGTATTAGGATTATACCGATGTCAAATTTGGAC
Source organism: Penaeus chinensis (assembly GCF_019202785.1). NCBI lineage: Eukaryota > Metazoa > Arthropoda > Malacostraca > Decapoda > Penaeidae > Penaeus > Penaeus chinensis. Next base: position 12,488 of record NW_025918247.1, on the reverse strand, counting down.
TTTGCCAAAAATGGACGAATGGTAAATATCGGAATTTTGTTAGGTGTTGAGAAAAATAGGACATTACCGATGTCAAATTCGGACTTCAGGTTAGGTTAAGTATATGGAATATTTGGACATTTCATAGATGTCAAAATTGGAATTTGCAAAATATGGACGAATGGTAAATATTATCGGAATTTCGTTATGTGTTGAGAAAAATCGGACATTTTACCGATGTCAAATTTGGACTTTGAAAAAAATGGACGAATGGTAAATATTATCGGAATTTTGTTAGGTGTTGAGAAAAAACGGACATTTTACCGATGTCAAATTAGGACTTTGCAAAAAATGGACGAATGGTATATATAGGAATTTTGTTAGGTGTTGAGAAAAATCGGACATTTTACCGATGTCAACTTTGGACTTTGCATAAAATGACCGAATGGTAAATATTATTGGAATTTTGTTAGGTGTTGAGAAAAATCGGACATATTACCGATGTCAAATTTGGACTTTGCAAAAAATGGACGAATGGTAAATATTATCGGAATTTATTAGGTGTTGAGAAAAATCGGACATTTTACCGATGTCAACTTTGGACTTTGCAAAAAATGGACGAATGTTAAAAATTATCGGAATTTTGTTTGGTGTTGAGAGAAATCGGACATTTTACCGATGTCAAATTAGGATTCTCTCTCTCTTTTTAATTCTACCTCTCCCTTTCTCTCTCAACCTGTCCCTTTCTCTCTCTCTCTCTCTACTTGTCCCTTTCTCTCTCTCTCTGCCTCCCCCTTTCTCTCTCTTTCTCTCCCTTTCTCTCACTACCTCTCCCTCTCTATCTCTCTCTCTGTCTCTCTCCCTCTTCCTCCCTCTCCCTCTCTAATTTGGACTTTGCAAAAAATGGACGAATGGTAAATATTATCGAAATTTTATTAGGTTGTATTAGGATTATACCGATGTCAAATTTGGACTTTGCCAAAAATGGACGAATGGTAAATATCGGAATTTTGTTAGGTGTTGAGAAAAATAGGACATTACCGATGTCAAATTCGGACTTCAGGTTAGGTTAAGTATATAGATGTCAAAATTGGAATTTGCAAAATTGGACGAATGGTAATATTATCGGAATTTTGTTAGGTGTTGAGAAAAATCGGACATTTTACCGATGTTAAATTTGGACTTTGCAAAAAATGGACGACATGGTATAAATAAAAATCATCGGACATTTATCAATGTCAAATTTGGACTTTGCAAAAATGGACGAATGGTAAATATTATCGGAATTTTGTTAGGTGTTGAGAAAATCGGACATTTTACCGATGTCAAATTAGACTTTTCAAAAAATGGACGCATGGTAAAAATTATCGAATTTCCATGTCAATTTGGGACCTGCCACAAAAATGGACGAAAGGTAAATATTATCGAAATTTTGTTAGGTGTTGAGAAAAATCGGACATTTTACCTATGTAAAATGTTGACTTCGCAAAAAATGAACGAGTGGTAAATATTATCGGAACTTTGTTAGGTGTTGAGAAAAATCAGACATTTTACCGATGTCAAATTTGGACTTTGCAAAGGATGGACGAATGGAAATATTATCGAAATTTTGTTAGGTGTTGAGAAAATTCGGACATTTTACCCATGTCAAATTTGCACTCTCTCTCTCTCTTTTGCTTTCTACCTCTCCCTTTCTCTCTCTCAACCTGTCCCTTTCTCTCTTTTTCTCTCTACTTGTCCCTGTCTCTCTCTCTCTCTGCCTCCATCCATTTTTTTTTTTTTATGCAAAAAATGGACGAATGGTACATATTATCGGAATTTTGTTAGGTGTTGAGAAAAATCAGACTTTTAACCGATGTCAAATTTGGACTTTGTAAAAAATTATCGGAATTTTGTTAGGTGTTGAGAAAAATCGGACATTTTACCGATGTCAAATTAGGACTTTGCAAAAATTGGACGAATAGTAAATATTATCGGAATTTTGTTAGGTGTTGAGAAAAATCGGACATTTTACCGATGTCAAATTTGGACTTTGCAAAAAATGGACGAATGGTATATATAGGAATTTTGTTAGGTGTTGAGAAAAATCGGACATTTTACCAATGTCAAATTTGGACTTTGTAAAAAATGGACGAATGGTAAATATTATCGGAATTTTGTTAGGTGTTGAGAAAAATCGGACATTTTACGGATGTCAAATTTGGACTCTCTCTCTCTCTACCTGTCCCTATCTCTCTTTTTCTCTCTACTTGTCCCTTTCCCTCTCTCTCTGTGCCTCCCCCTTTCTCGTCCATTTTTTTTTTTTTTTTTTTTGCAAAACATGGACGAATGGTAAATAATATTGGAATTTTGTTAGGTGTTGAGAAAAAATGGACATTTTACCGATGTCAAATTTTGACTTCGCAAAAAATGGACGAATGGTAAATATCGAAATTTTGTTAGGTGTTGAGAAACATCGGACTTGTAACCGATGTCAAATTTGCACTTTGCCAAAAATGGACGAATGGTAAATATTTTTGGAATTTGGTAGGTGTTGAGAAAAATCGGACATTATACTGATGTCAAATTAGGACTTTGCAAAAAATGGACGAATGGTAAATATTATCGGAATTTTGTTAGGTGTTGAGAAAAATCGACATTTTACCGATGTCAACTTTGGACTTTGCAAAAAATGGACGAATGGTAAATATCGGAATTTTGTTAGGTGTTGAGAAAATTCGGACATTTTACCGATGTCAAATTTGGACTGTCTCTTTTGCTTTCTACCTCTCCCTTTCTCTCTCTCAACCTGTCCCTTTCTCTCTCTCTCTTTCTACCTGTCCCTTTCTCTCTTTTTCTCTCTACTTGTCCCTTTCTCTCTCTCTCTCTGCCTCCCCCTTCCTCGTCCATTTTTTTTTTTTGCAACAAAATGGACGAATGGTAAATATTATCGGAATTTTGTTAGGTGTTGAGAAAAATCGATATTTTACCGATGTCAAATTTTGACTTCGCAAAAAATGGACGAATGGTAAATATTATCGGAATTTTGTTTGGTGTTGAGAAAAATCGACATTTTACCGATGTCAACTTTGGACTTTGCATAATATGGACGAATGGTAAATATTTTTGGAATTTTGTTAGGTTTTGAGAAAAATCGGACATTTTACCGATGTCAAATTTGGACTTTGCAAAAAATGGACAAATGGTAAATATTATCTGAATTTTGTTAGGTGTTGAGAAAAATCGGACATTTTACCGATGTCAAATTTGGACTTTGCAAAAAATGGACGAATGGTAAATATCGTTATTTTTTTTAGGTGTTGAGAAAAATCGACATTTTACCGATGTCAACTTTGGACTTTGCAAAAGATGGACGAATGATAAATATTATCGGAATTTTGTTAGGTGTTGAAAAAAATCAGACATTTTACCGATGTCAAATTTGGACTTTGCAAAGGATGGACGAATGGTATATATTATCGAAATTTTGTTAGGTGTTGAGAAAATTCGGACATTTTACCCATGTCAAATTTGCCCTCTCTCTCTCTCTTTTGCTTTCTACCTCTCCCTTTCTCTCTCTCAACCTGTCCCTTTCTCTCTTTTTCTCTCTACTTGTCCCTGTCTCTCTCTCTCTCTGCCTCCATCCATTTTTTTTTTTTTTTATGTAAAAAATGGACGAATGGTAAATATTATCGGAATTTTGTTAGGTGTTGAGAAAAATCAGACTTTTAACCGATGTCAAATTTGGACTTTGTAAAAAATTATCGGAATTTTGTTAGGTGTTGAGAAAAATCGGACATTTTAACGATGTCAAATTAGGACTTTGCAAAAATTGGACGAATAGTAAATATTATCGGAATTTTGTTAGGTGTTGAGAAAAATCGGACATTTTACCGATGTCAAATTTCGACTTTGCAAAAAATGGACGAATGGTATATATCGGAATTTTGTTAGGTGTTGAGAGAAATCGGACTTGTAACCGATGTCAACTTTGGACTTCGCAAAAATTGGACGAATGGTAAATATTATCGGAATTTTGTTAGGTGTTGAGAAAATTCGGACATTTTACCGATGTCAAATTTGGACTCTCTCTCTCTCTACCTGTCCCTTTCTCTCTTTTTCTCTCTACTTGTCCCTTTCCCTCTCTCTCTGTGCCTCCCCCTTTCTCGTCCATTTTTTTTTTTTTTTTTTGCAAAACATGGACGAATGGTAAATAATATTGGAATTTTGTTAGGTGTTGAGAAAAAATGGACATTTTACCGATGTCAAATTTTGACTTCGCAAAAAATGGACGAATGGTAAATATCGAAATTTTGTTAGGTGTTGAGAAAAATCGGACTTGTAACCGATGTCAAATTTGCACTTTGCCAAAAATGGACGAATGGTAAATATTTTTGGAATTTGGTAGGTGTTGAGAAAAATCGGACATTATACTGATGTCAAATTAGGACTTTGCAAAAAATGGACGAATGGTAAATATTATCGGAATTTTGTTAGGTGTTGAGAAAAATCGACATTTTACCGATGTCAACTTTGGACTTTGCAAAAAATGGACGAATGGTAAATATCGGAATTTTGTTAGGTGTTGAGAAAATTCGGACATTTTACCGATGTCAAATTTGGACTGTCTCTTTTGCTTTCTACCTCTCCCTTTCTCTCTCTCAACCTGTCCCTTTCTCTCTCTCTCTTTCTACCTGTCCCTTTCTCTCTTTTTCTCTCTACTTGTCCCTTTCTCTCTCTCTCTCTGCCTCCCCCTTCCTCGTCCATTTTTTTTTTGCAACAAAATGGACGAATGGTAAATATTATCTGAATTTTGTTAGGTGTTGAGAAAAATCGACATTTTACCGATGTCAAATTTTGACTTTGCAAAAGATGGACGAATGATAAATATTATCGGAATTTTGTTAGGTGTTGAGAAAAATCGGACATTTTACCGATGTCAAATTTGCACTCTCTCTCTCTCTTTTGCTTTCTACCTCTCCCTTTCTCTCTCTCAACCTGTCCTTTTCTCTCTCTCTCTCTACCTGTCCCTTTCTCTCTTTTTCTCTCTACTTGTCCCTTTCTCTCTCTCTCTCTGCCTCCCCCTTTCCGTTTTGTAAAAAATGGACGAATGGTAAATATTATCAGAATTTTGTTAGGTGTTGAGAAAAATCGGACATTTTACCGATGTCAAATTTGGACCTTGCAAAAAATGGACGAATGTTAAAAATTATCGGAATTTTGTTAGGTGTTGAGAAAAATCGGACATTTTACCGATGTCAAATTAGGACTTTGCAAAAATTGGACGAATAGTAAATATTATCGGAATTTTGTTAGGTGTTGAGAAAAATCGGACATTTTACCGATGTCAAATTTCGACTTTGCAAAAAATGGACGAATGTTATATATCGGAATTTTGTTAGGTGTTGAGAGAAATCGGACTTGTAACCGATGTCAACTTTGGACTTTGCAAAAAATGGACGAATGGTAAATATTATCGGAATTTTGTTAGGTGTTGAGAAAATTCGGACATTTTACCGATGTCAAATTTGGACTCTCTTTCTCTCTCTTTTGCTTTCTACCTCTCCCTTTCTCTCTCTCAACCTGTCCCTTTCTCTCTTTCTCTCTCTACCTGTCTCTTTCTCTCTTTTTCTCTCTACTTGTCCCTTTCTTTTTCTCTCTCAGCCTCCCCCTTTCTCGTCCATTTTTTTTGCAGAAAATGGACGAATGGTAAATATTATCGGAATTTTGTTAGGTGTTGAGAAAAAACGGACATTTTACAGATGTCAAATTTTGACTTTGCATAAAATGGACGAATGATAAATATTATCGAAATTTTGTTAGGTGTTAAGAAAAATCGGACCTTTTATCGATGTCAAATTTGGACTTTGCAAAAAATGGACAAATGGAATTTATCGGAATTTTGTTAGGTGTTGAGAAAAATCGGACATTTACCGATGTCAAATTAGGACTCTCTCTCTCTTTTGCTTTCTACCTCTCCCTTTCTCTCTCTCAACCTGTCCCTTTCTCTCTCTCTCTCTCTACCTGTCCTTTTCTCTCTTTCTCTCTCTACTTGTCCCTTTCTCTCTATCTCTCTGCCTCACCCTTTCTCATTCTTTCTCTCCTTTTCTCTCTCTACCTCTCCCTTTCTCTCTCTCTCTCTCTCTCTGTGTCTCTCTCCCTCTCCCTCCCTCTCCCTTCCCCTCCGTCTCCCTCTCCCTCTCCAATTCGGACTTTGCAAAAAATGGACGAATGGTAAATATTATCGAAATTTTGTTAGGTTTTGAGAAAAATCGGACATTATACCGATGTCAAATTTGGACGTTAGGTTAGGTATATGGAATATTTGGACATTTCACAGATGTCAAATTTGGACTTTGCAAAAAATGGACGAATGGTAAATATTATCGGAATTTTGTTATGTGTTAAGAAAAATCGGACATTTTACCGATGTTAAATTTGGACTTTGCAAAAAATGGAATAATGGTAAATATTATCGGAATTTTGTTAGGTGTTGAGAAAATTTGGACATTTTACCGATTTCAAATTTGGACTTTGCAAAAAATGGACGAATGGTAAATGTTATCGGAATTTTGTTAGGTGTTAAGAAAAATCGGACCTTTTATCGATGTCAAATTTTGACTTGCAAAAAATGGACGAATTTTAAAAATTATCGGAATTTTGTTAGGTGTTGAGAAAATTCGGACATTTTACCGATGTCAAATTTGGACTTTGCAAAAAATGGACGAATGGAATTTATCGGAATTTTGTTAGGTGTTGAGAAAATTCGGACATTTTACCGATGTCAAATTTGGACTCTCTCTCTCTCTCTTTTGCTTTCTACCTGTCCCTTTCTCTTAACCTGTCCCTTTCTTTCTTTCTCTTTCTCTACCTGTCTCTTTCTCTCTTTTTCTCTCTACTTGTCCCTTTCTCTCTCTCTCTCTGCCTTCCCCCTTTCTCTCTTTCTCTCCCTTTCTCTCTCTCTCTACCTCTCCCTATCTCTCTCTCTCCCTCCCTCCCTCTAACCTCCCTCTCCCTCTCCCTCTCCAATTTGGACTTTGCAAAAAATGGACGAATGGTAAATATTATCGAAATTTTGTTAGGTGTTGAGAAAAATCGGACATTTTACCGATGTCAAATTTGGACTTTGGCAAAAAATGGACGAATGGTAAATATCGGAATTTTGTTTGGTGTTGAAAAAAATAAGACATTTTACCGATGTCAAATTTGGACTTCAGGGTAGGTTAGGTATATGGAATATTTTGACATTTCACCGATGTCAAATTTTGACTTAGCCAAAAATGGACGAATGGTAAATATTATCGGAATTTTGTTAGGTGTTGAGAAAAACGGACATTTTACCGATGTCAAAATTTGACTTTGCATAAAATGGACGAATGGTAAATATTATCGGAATTTTGTTAGGTGTTGAGAAAAATCTCATTGAGTTGTCTGACACTCGGTGCTTACCATGGCGGCGGGATTGCCAGCAGGCGCTCCTGCCGCCATGATGTCAGCATTCCGCATAGCCTCTTTACCAGCACGGCGGCTGTTGTGGGCGGTCCCTGTCTCAGGAATTGTGTATGGTCACAATTTTCTAGGTAGTGGACTAGTGTGGCGTTCGGCTCGCCGCAGTGCTTGCAGCACCTTTCATCGCGTTCGATTGTTGGAATAATCTGCCATGCACAGTGGTAACCTAGGCGCATTCTGTGAAGAATGACTTCGGTACCTCTGTTGCTTACTTCAGAGAGTGCCAGTGGTTCATAGCCTGTGGCGTCTGAGTACCAGCCGGCCGAGGGGGAGGTTCTCGTTTCCTCTCTGTGGAGCTGCCGTAGGAAGGTACGACCGACCAAGGCACACTTCTCCATAAGTAATTTTCGGCTCGGTTTTATCGTCATGGGATTTGGGGGCATACCCCTGCCAGCGACGGCTAGTCTGTCAGCAAGCTCGTTCCCTCTGATACAGATGTGGCTTGGGACCCAGTTGATGATAATTCTTCATCAACAATGGCACAAATTCTCTGTGCTATTGTGAGAATCGTGGTCAGTAGGTAGATGTTGTCTGTTGGTGAGCTGTGCTGAAGACAGTCAATGGCTGCCCTGGAGTCTGTGTGTATGACCACGTGTCCTTCCCTTAGGGACGCGTGGCCTAGGGCTCCCATGATTGGAACTGCCGCTGCCTGTAGCGAGGAGGCGTTGTCTGTTACCCTCATGGATCGCGTGGCATCCCTTGCTGCAAAGCCGGCGCCTGCAGTGTGGATCAAGGGGTCGACCGTGTAGTATGTTCTACTACCCAGAGGAGTGATGGCTGCAATGACCCTGTGGACTTCTGCCTTTAGGCTAGGCATGGGGTATAGGCTCTTTTTCATTGACAGGCTCATTATGTTGAACTCTATCAGGCTCAGTGCCCACGGCGGGGCTTCGGCAAAGTCGGGGTGGGGGGAGTCTTAGCAAGAAGCTGTTCTTTGAGCTGATGGCGTATCAACACCCTTGCTGTATGAGACAGCCAGGAGTTGTTTGCAACGAGCTCGTTGTCTTGTTCGAGGCATCTGACAAATTTTTATCTTAGGCTTGTGTTCCTAGGAGCCTGGATGACCTTTGACAGGAATTGTGTTGCCATTAGATCGATTCGTGAGTCCAGGGGGAGAGGGTTTGCCTCCATCAGGAGGTTGAGGACCTTCGTCCACCTCGGGGCACCCAGAATGATCCTGGCAGCTTCATTTTGGACTGTTTCTAATTTGTCTGTGTGCTTTTTCTTTGCAGCAATTAGAGCGACTGAGGCATAGTCCACAATGGGCCGGACAGCATGTACATAGAATGATCTTAATACTTTGTGTCTGGCCCCTATGCGTCTCCCAGTCATTGCTCTCATGACGGACAGTCTTGCTTTGGTTCGGTCAACCAGGTACTGGACCTCCTTATGGAAGGAGAGGGTCCGGTCTATCCTACCCCCCAGGGTATAGGTAGTCCTGGACCCATTCTAATTCCACTCCCTGGATTTTCAGTCTTGTGCCTCGAACTCTCTGTCTCAGAGCCATGGCTTTGGATTTGGACAACATTCCTCTGACACGAGGTCCAGACAACGCTGGGCTTTATTCTAGCTGCGTGGTCCAGTGGAGGTGATAGCGAGATCGTCTGCATACGAGATGATCTTGCACCCCACTGGGAGGTTTAAGTTGAGGATGCAGGACATTAAAGTGTTGAATAGGGCTGGACTGAGAACCCCACCCTGTGGCGTTCAATTTTCGAGCGGCATGTGCTGCGATAGGTAACCCTGGAATTTGACATTGGCAGTCCTGTTCCTGAAGTAGTCACTTATCTAAGCCAAGAGCTTTCCTCTGATTCCCTTCTGGATCAGGCTTTCCTGAATAGCAAGCGGACTTGCCTGTTCAAAAGCCTTCTCCAGGTCAAGGAATACCACCACAGCTGGGCCCTAGCTGATTGTGCTTAAGAGCATGGCTATGCTGTGTGCTGTGCCCATGCCCCTTGTGAACCCATGGAGGTGTTCGTGCGGGGGTCCCGTTTTCCATTGAAGCCGGTTTAGTACCATCCTCTCAGCCGTCTTGGCCAGGCAGCTGAGCCGGTACTTCCCCGGCTCCTTTGGTTTTGGGACGGGAACTATGGTAGCCCTCTTCCAACTCTGGGGTAGAGTTGAAGTTTCCCAGGACTTGTTGATGAGTTGCAGGAGTGCACGCTCACCTGCTAGTCCTAGGTGGGAGATAATGGGGTACGAGATCCCATCAGAGCCCGGGGCTGTGTTGGAACTGGTTTTATAGGCTTTCCTTATTTCAGACAACGCTGGGCTTTATTTCCCTCAGAGAAAAGATAACGTCTGAGTTATCGGGTTCGGCTGCCCTTTCTCTGATCTGAGCGTGTCTGTCTGGCTGTAGACGGTCTTGTCTTGCCCTCAGCTCGGCTGGCAGACTGTTGCTGCTCGTTCTCGCAGAGAACTCGTGCGCCAGTCTGTTAGCCTCTGCTTGGGGGTCGTGATGGGGGCACCTCGGGGCTGAGCGGCTGGTAGCTCGCTTGACCCGTTGCCACAGCTCTGAAAGGGTGGTTTGGTGGTCGAAGGACTCACCCCATTCCAGCCACTTTTCCTGCCTTACTCTGTTGGCAGTTTCCTTGGCATCCGTGACAGCCTCCCTTAGGTGGGATAAGTTGTCAGGGGTTCTTTGCCTTCGGAACAGTTTTCGGCACATGTTCACCTTGTGGTTGACCTCCCTGATCTCGTCATTGAAGTACCAGGCGTCTTTGTGACTTCTGGACCCAGGCCGAGTTTTGGGTATGGTCTGTGAGGCTGCTTCATTAATGGCGTTTAGCAGGCTAGCTTCGAGCACTTCCACATTTTCGCTTTGTGGGGGATCGTTGCATCTCAGACAGAGGGCCAAGGCGTTTTGAAACGCCTGCCAGTTGGTCTTGTCTGTTTTCCATCTTGGATTCGGTCTTAGGATTTCGGCTGGGCCAGCATCCATGAGAGTAGTTATAGTGCCGTAATGGTCACTTGTGACGGTCTCATCGATACGCCAGCCAATCCTCCCCACCAGAGTCGCAGTGGCCAGGGTGAGGTCTAGGAACCCTCCACTGACATGCGTTGGCTCTTGGGTGTTGAGGAGAGCGATCTCAGGGAATGTCTCTAGCACGTCGGCTATGTGATAGCCGGCCGCATCCGGTGCCCGGCAGGGAGCCAGGATGGGGTGGTGTGCATTGAAGTCTCCCCCATTGATCACTCGGTCGTGTGCAGCAGAAGCACAGACCTGGCTGATGTCTAAGCTTCTACAGCGTGGCCGGCTGTACACGTTGTCCACTGTTAATGTCTCCTGGAGCATGACAATGTCAATGTTCCTTGATCGCACTACTGCTTGGAGAAAAGCGTTCTTTGCAGAGAAGCTATTGATGTTCCACTGTAGGATGCTTAGATGGTGTGTCATGATGTTACTCAGTGATAGTTACATCAGAGACATCGTCGGAGTCTGACAACTCCATTGCGAGGTCCTCGCTGGTTGAGGGCTCCTCGTCTGTTGTCAGGCTATCCTTGGGTCCACTGGGAGGTGGAGAGCCTTTGGTAGCTCTGACTTTGGTTGGTTCGACTTTTCTCTCAGGCTTTTTCTTGGCTGGCCTTGCTGGCCTTGCCTGGGCAAGGTCAGCGTGATCTGGCTCTGGCTGCACAGATTCAGCCTGTTTTGGCTTTGCCTGTGAAGGCATGGCCTGGTTTGGAGTGGGGAGGGGAGTCTCGCCCTGGGGTGAGGGTGAGGCTGGTTTTGCTCTAACCAGCTTTCTTCCCTTCAGGGCTGCGACAGTCTGGGTCATTGCCGTCATGGCGACCGAAACTGCCTTCTCGGCCTCCTCACTCGACCTCCCCATGGCTGTTGCTACTGCTGAGACAACAGCAGTTAACAGGAAAGTCATATTGTCCTCGTCAAAGAGGAGATGATCATCTGTTGGGGAGGTTTTTGTGGTGCTCTTAGAACCTTTATTCTTTAGTTTCTGCACCTTTGGCATTGTCGGAAAGTCCTTTTTGTTGGAGACATCCGGTGTCGGCTGGGGGGCGGCTTCCTTCCTCTTAGGAGGTCGGGAGGCCTATTCGCTTTTGTTCCTTCCCCAGACATGGGTGCCCGGTGGGGGCAGGAACAAAGTCTGGTCGCTTTTGAGCAACCTCTTGTCGCCTGAGGGCCGCCTCTTTCCTGACAGAGCAAGTCAGGCTCCAGGCATGATGCTTCTTGGCACAGTTGGGACATTTGGCTGTTGTGTCCCTCTTTTCCTCTTTGTATGCCTTGAAGCATACCTCTGTGTTGTGTGCTTTGCTACAGACACCACATTTAGGCTTGGCTGTACAGTTAGCCTGGTGGTGACCGTATTTCTGGCACTTGAAACACCGAAGTGGATCTGGCACATACGTTCGAAGGTTGTAGGTGCCCCAGTTATCCAGATCAAGGGTAGTGGTTGGGGCACCTTTCATGGTCACCAGGACTTGCCTGGTTGGGGTCTTCCCCTTCGACATTCGGGAAGCCTGCACGACCTGTGGGTGTGAAGCGATCAGCTCCACATCGTACGAGACTGAGAAGCCAAGTAGCACCATCTTGGTTCTCTTTTCCTCGGGACTTAGTGGGGAAAGACTCACTTTCCTCCCATCGGCTAGCTCCTTCGTTTCCCGGAGCAAATTCAAGGTAGCTTGATCTTTGGGCATTATGATCATGCCCTGATCTCGGGCGACCCGTATCGACAACCGGATTTTCCGTTGCAACTCCAATGCCCTGACCAATTGGTAGGCATTGTCGAAGCCTTCGGGTTTAGCTAGCACTTTGAACTGGGCGAAGCGTTTAGGGGGTCCCGACTCTTCATCAGAGTCGGTCTCCGGCCTCGGACGCTTCGGCCCGCCCTTTCGGCTTTCGGGCTTGTTTGGGGAGGCAGCAGCTGATGCGGCTGGTTCAGCCTGCTCTCCCCTCTCAATCGGGGAGGCCGTCTGAGAACTCAGGGGCCTCCCTGGCTTAGCTGTTGGCCTGGAGAGGCCAGCTCGTGAGTCAAGATGTTTGACTATTCGGTGGACAGACCCAT
>NW_025918246.1:22500-24565 GCF_019202785.1 Penaeus chinensis | reverse complement strand
CTTATTTTTTATCAGGAGTCTTTATTTGTTCCTTCTGGTTTAAAATTAATACAACAACGCACTTGTGTGTTATTATGGATATCATACATATATATATATTTATATATATACTATATATATATTTATTTATATATTTTATATGGCTTGTATGTGTGTATGTGTATATATATGAGTATACACACACACAAAAAAAACAAAAAACAAAATATATATATATATATATTATATATATATATATTTATTATATATGTATTATATATATATTTATTTATATTTTTATATATATATATATATTTATGTATTACATATATATGTAAATATTTCTTTATTCATACCATATTACACACACACACACAAACAGATACACTCACCACACACACACCACACACAATTCACACAACACACACATATATCTATTAGCATGTTGTGTGTGTGTGATGTACGTATATGAAACTAGGTTTTGATATGAACGCGCACGATGTTCATGCAAACACAAGATAATCGCGCTTGCATTCCGTACTAGTTTTCGCACTCAGTTCTGAGGTGCGTTATAACGTTAAAGGCAGTGCCTTGATCGAGTGTCTCACCTTAGTAGGAGGTGACTGAACGTGTGTGTGTGTGTGATGTTGTGTGTGTGTGTTTGTGGGTGTGTGTGTGTGTGTGTGTGGGTGTGTGCATTATAGTGCAACAGAAACATGAGGCCTGACGAATTTAAAAATACATTGATGACAGTTTTTAGGTGCGGTATGGAAGGGGGATGAAGAATCAGGCATAAAAAAGTATTAATGATAGGACTGACATGCTAGCCAAAAAGGGAGGGTGGGGGGGGGGGTATAGAAATGATAAAGTGTCATAAATTATCTGTTATACTATTATTATGTTTTTTTTTTATGGGTCATTGTTATTATCATAATTGTTATTATTACTGTTACTTATCTTATCATTATTTTTTATGTCGTTATTAGTGGTGTTGTTTTGTTCTATTTTAATCATCATTGTAATTATTATCAATAGCTCGGTTGCTGTCATTATTATATACTGCTGATATTACTATTCATTCCATATCATTTTTTTGATTAGGATTTATATTCTTTCATGATTTTTTATCACTGTCATATTACCTTTTTTATTGTTATTATGATTATCATTTTTAACTGTATTTACATCATTACTTTTTTTTTGTTGTTGATTTTTGTATTGCTAGAGGATAATTGTTTTTGTTATTGTCCTTTCTTTATTATTGGTATTATTTTATTATTGTTATTGTGGTCAGTATTATCATATTGTTATTATTAGTATTATTTTATATTATTATTATTATTTAGTAGTTAGTGTAGTTAAAATCTTACCGTCATTTTTATATCACTATCCTTATCATCATCATTTATTATTATTATTATTTAACATTATCAATCACTATCATTATGATTATTTTTTTAAATAAAAAATTATCTATAACATTTCATCATTAACTTTTATTATCATTTCCTTTCATTACTGCTTTATTTGCTCTACCAACACTGCGCTAATATTATCGCATTAAAAAAGTGAACGGAAGATATAAGTATCAAAAAACAGAAAGGAGAGATAAGAGTGAAAAAGCGAGAGAAACAGGACGAAGGATTAAGAAAACAAATGAAAAAGGGAAAATAGATACCTAAAGAAGAGAAAATGGAACCTAAGTAAAAGGAGAAACCAAACAGCCTTCCTGTCCACAGAGTTATTGGGTTGTCATGAAATTCAATTGTTCTTCTTATTGGGATTTTCCATCACGAAAGTTTTCATCAGGTGGCTGAGAACGGGGGCGGTGAAAGCTGTAAAATCCTATGCTGCTATGGTGTCCTTATATTTTGGATCAAATGCAAGAATATACGTACGTACGTTTTTTATATATATTATTATTATTGTTTTTACTTATCTCTCTCTATCTATCTATATATCTATCCATCTCTTTATCCCTTTCTCTCTCTTTCTCTCTCTCTCTCCTCGCTCTCGGCTACTCTCACTCCCTCTCTCTCACTCTCTCTTCTCTCTCTCACACTTTCTCTCACTCTCACTTCTTTTC
>NW_025918246.1:5000-17500 GCF_019202785.1 Penaeus chinensis | reverse complement strand
AACATTTGAGGACAATGAAATAATTACAAAGACCCTTTCCAAAAGTCAAGAAAAGGTAAACAGGTGAGATAGGTAGGACTAATAAACTGATTAAGCACTTGAAGAGCCAAGTATGTGTAATACAATAAATAAACCTATAATACAGTGGCGTGGCTGTATTCTTGCCCATCCGTGTCGATTGGGTTAAGATGCTGACGACTGAATGACTGCAAATAACAATTAGGCGAGAGTCTTTAATGGTACCATATCACTGCATTTGTTTTTACCCCCCCCCAAAAAACTTTGTTGTGATTTGAGAGACGGCAAAAGGAATTGTCATTATGATGACCATTACCCAATTGCCACGTATGGCAAGAATACATGGCATGCTTAATGTAATACAAGTTTGTTAATTGCATTTACACATAGATGGCTCTGCAAGTGGTTAAGGTCACAAGGAGCCAGTTATTAATCTTACCTATTTCCCCTATTAACCATTTTCCTTGACTTATAGATTTTTTTTTATTTTCTTTTTATTTCTTTATTTTGAATGTTATTGAGATTTTAATAACACTTTAATAATCAAACATCAATTACAATATTAACAGTACAATGCAATGTTATTAAAAAGAAAAAACACATTTTCCCGCCCAATTATGGAAATTGGATCGGTCCACTAGGTATGCTGATAGACTCTTGTCGGCTGAGCAACATGTGGAGCTCAACATTCACAAAAAACTACAGGGGAAAGAACATTAATTCCGGGGCGGAATAATATGATTATTATCAATAAGACGAGGAAATGCATTGAGTAATTGGGCTGCCAATTTATACACATGGTTATTGTTATTTATTTGCATGATTATGGGTGAAGGGGGCCTTAAAAGAAGGTGGGTGTGTGGGAAAGGGGTAAGGGAGCGGGAAGAGGCTTCAAGAGAGATTGAGAGGCGGTGGCAGAGGAAGAGAGGAGGAGTGGGAATAGGGTGGCTTAAAGTAGAAGGAGGAGGGTGAAAGAGTGAGGAATACATCTTGTAATTATATATTATATCTGTGTGTGTGTGTGTGTGTGTGTGTGTGTGTGTGGTGTGTGTGTGTGCATATATCAATATATATTATATATATATATATATATTCATACTTATATATACATATATATATATATATATAAATTTGATATATACATACATATGTATATACATATATATATATTATTTATATATATATATATATGATGTTCATTATATATCATTTGCCATGGGTTTCCAAGGATCCTGTAAGTTGATATGAATATTAACTAAAGTGTTACTGTATATATATAACGTGATATATCTTCCTTTTTTATATTCATTTGAATATCCAAAACTGGTAAAAATATACTTCACTAAGTGAATTGCATGTAATATATGACAAGGTATCACATGATGACTAATAGGGCGCTCCTGGAACACTAGTTGAATGAAACAGAAATATGGAATTGATGGAAGGCTTGATGAATGAAAAAATAATGAACATAGCGGAGTAGGGAACATTAAATAGAGGCAAACACCTCACTAATAGAAATATTAACTGGAATAACTTGTTTTGAAGATTAAACGTAAGATTGAATAGGCTAACATAGAAAGAATAAAAAGAATCATATCAGATCATCCAGAGGACACAGTCGATGCAATTATATTTGGAAGCTTGAAATTAGCAATTGAAATAGACTTCAGAAAAAAAGAATCGGTATTATACCCAAAACAGGTTAGAGATCAAAAACAGGTTGTTAAAGAAAAAGATCTTTTGAGTAACTATTACCAATACAATTCAAGCGCGCGCACACACACACACACACACCACAAACACACACACACACACACACACACACTCACACACGTATATTCACTTTTAAAACATACCTCCCTTTGATGATAAAAGTCAACTGGTTATGAATATCATTGTAATTGCTAATTTGAAAAATGCTTTCATACCAGTGGTAGAACATATTTCTTCACTCCCCAGATTTCAAATGCATTTTTCTCGACACGTGAGCAGTTATGACAATCATAATCATTCTCATTTTTTCTTGTCAAAGTTCTTCTCCTCTTTCAAGTGACTAGTGATTTATCGCCTTTACTGTGGAGCACGACCATTCTCATGGGCGTGGAGCTTTCTAGTGTTAACTCTTCCATTATCCGGTCTTTGTTGCAGCAACTGTTAAGTCTGGCCTCCTGGGTTATCATTTCATTAAATTAATATCGTATATAAATTAATATTAATTTTATATCATTGATAGCATTACTTTATTATCATTATTATCAATCATAATTCCAATCATTATCATCTCTCTTAATTTTTTTTGTATCGTACTCAAAAGACAATTATCATCTCTCTTACTTTTTTTTTATCGTAACAAAGACAATTATCATATCTCTCTTTCTCACTTTCCTTGTATATTAAACGAAACGGAAGGGAAATACATTTCCTCTTTCAAAAAGCATAGGATTTTAATCACCCGGTAAGCTGATACAGTAATACTCACAATAATTTGTCGTAAAAACCTTGCGACTTTTATTTTCGTAGGGCGAATATAAAATCTCCCATCTAATTTTACTGTATAATAAACTCTAATCTCAAGTTTGTCAGATGTAGTAAATCTTACTTAAATAAAGCAAAGAAAACAAAATTATTGATTGATATTTAAAAATCATCATTAGCGGCTGAATTACTTTGTAGGATAAAATGTTAGTTATCAAACCGTAGAAATATATCAATAGATTCTATAAATAAATAAAAATAACAATAATTACATAAAAATTTTTCAAAGCATAAATATAAGCTTCAATTGTATTAAATTATTGTGTAAATATTTGAATAGGAATAAAAAAGATAATGTCACAATCATTTCCCACTATATTGGGGGAGATTACGTACATAGTCTTTGGTCTGAGAATGTTGCACATCTTTCCACTGCGTGTGCGACCATTAATGGCTATTGCTATTCGCCTCACCGAAATGCTTCACTCTTTTGCATCACTTGGCCGTGAGTCAACCTTGTGTGCCCGATTATCAGCCTTTTTAACACAATTTTTTGTCGGTTGGGATGGGAGTGGTAACCCAACTGCAAAACAACATCTCTAATCTCTTATAGTTTTGTTTCTAGAGGCTTATACTTCATTGCTCCCTCTAATTTTGAGACAAATATTAAATGACTGGGTTTCAAGTCGAGATCATAGGGCTGAGCGATAGGATGCCTTGGACCCCTGATACCAATATGGCTGGTACCTAACACAAAGTGATCTCATTTCGGGCTGCATCAGTGGCAGCCCAATCTTCAGACTCTCTTACCACTGGTTGTGATGAGTTTTAAGTCTTTGGATTGTTGCAAGGCACCACGAGAGAATAGTTCCTTTGGTCTCTAGTTCCTTGACCGTTGTAAGGATGGCATGTAAAATGTGTGAAGATCGAGGCTGCCAAAGAAAGACTACCACTGCAGTCTTCCCCTGCTCACTGCTGTAAAAACCGACACCATTTTCACATTTCGAGCTTTCTGTATATATATTGCATCTGATCCTGGTTCTTGTAGAAATGTCTCTTCTGATTGCATTGTGGAGTTTCAACAGCTAGAACTCTCAGAGAGATTTAAATTAATAACTTCCCATAACTTCCCCATTCTCCTACCAAGGATCGGCTGTCCTTTATAGAGTTGGAAACTAAAGGATGTAGGCTATTTGATATTCCATTATAATCTCGAGTAGTAAATCTGGTCATGCGGTCCTGGTATAAGAAGGAGACAGTTCTGTACTCCAGCTTACAGGAACTTCCAGAAGTAAGGATATAGAAAACTCTGTCGATTAAGAGTACTTTATTATGAACTGAAGTCCTAACAGTGGAATTAAGAGCCCGGTAAAGCCACAGATGTTTTTGTGTGGTCTGCACCCCAAGTTAGTGTGAGAAAATCCTGCAAAATACTTTTGTAGGCTTCACCTTCAATTATTTTGTTTAAGGTAATTTTGAGTAAAAAATATGACCAAGTACTTCACCTCTTGAACAAAATGCATGGTTTTGCTCCTATATAAAGAAAGGATGAATTTTCTCTTTCGAAAATACATGCATGGTCTTGCTGTGTGGAGAATAGTTGAAACAATGGTATGTTGCCACTGTCCCCCTGGTAAACTGAAGTCTGTTGTGTCCTTGCATATTCTATAAGCTTCCTCCAGTTGCAGTACAGTACAAAGTCATTGCACATAAAGGCTACGAGTCAGAACGGGGAACAACCTCTACATGTCATTATTAGCACAATGGCAATACGGGTCACACTTAAGACATCACATGTGGAACCCCTTCCAGCTGATCATCCGTTTCAGGAAGCTGTTTCCTATCTGCACTCTAAACTTATCAGCAGAAAAGCTTTATATGAAGGTAGGCATGCTCCTCATAAACAATGTCGTACTACTTCACTGTGTATGCCATGCTTCTAAGTAGTATCATAAGTCTTTTTCGAGTTCAAACGAGGGCATTCGAGAGTGCTGGTAAAGGAATCTGTACAGAAGCTCAACCTCACTTGGGCACCTGTGGGTCAGTCTCAATTTTCTAAACACAAGATTTGATATGGGTTAGCACGTTTTCCTTTTTAGTAAGCCATGCCACCTGAAGTTTACCATTTTACCTCAGCTTGATTTGCAGCTGGGCTGAAAGAATTGGTCTGTAATTCTGGTATGGAAACTTTCTTGCCATGTTTGGGGACAGGGATTGTTTATAGTTTCTTTCCTTTTAGGAAATCGACTATTTCCCCGGGACATATTCTCTGGTAGGCATACACAAAACTGGGTTACATGAGCTATCAGATATTGCAATTACCTGCAATGTCCTTTCCCCCCCCCCTCCCCCCCCCCCCACCCTAATGGAAGCCGCCTAGGTTTTCTTTTTTTTTCAAGCAGTGAGAGGCTTTAGATCCCAACTTTGTATGTGAGCCGAACCAGAAGGCTAGCATACTGGAGGGGTCCCAGTGGCGAGGGATGAGAAAAATGGCCTTCTTGGTGCACCAAAGCCTATGAGAGGGGATGTTGCACCCACCCCTGGTTATTCCAATCTTTGGACAGGGAGAAACTCTCCATGTGTGTTTGCCGTGCATGGCATCCCGATTACACAGGGACAGTAGTCCTGGAGGTGTGAGCGATGCTGCCACACTGTCTGCAGTAGCAACACACCTCTTTGGTTCTCTATTCTGGTTCAACGGGTGGCTTGATCAACGCCTGTTTCAAGTCAACGGTTGGTCATATATGGCTAGGGGCAAGCAGGCCACTGTTTAGTCGGCAGCACAAGATCCCGCTACTCATCAGAACTGTAATTAATGACTGCGTATATTTCCTCACTACTCCTGTGGCTGTTATATGAAAGTATCATATAGTAATTACCTAGTATTGAGACGACCATTGATGGTGTTATCTGATCATGGATCTCTGATAATTTTGAAGTACTGTTGGAAGATTGTTGAGGTTGATCCTTGCATCTCCCCAGCGGATGGTTGGCCTGATAGTTATGGTTTCGTCACAAACGAGAGTGACCGTCTGTGTGCAATATGCAACATTCTGGGGCTCAAAGTCTCTGTTCTCCTTACAAAACCGCGCAATCAGGCGTAGGGAATTGTCTTTTACCGAGTCCTAATGAGGTATTCTGAGGTGAAATGTTAGATCTTAATGACTTTAATTGATTGTGGCAGTAAAACGTTTTAAGAAGAAAGTAGATGGTTGAGACAGTCGGACACCGCTCTTATTCTAACTTTTGAATCGTTTGTCCTACCTGAATCAGTTAAATTGGCAAGGTACAACCGCAAGGTAAAGCATATGTGCCCAAACCCTGTGCAGTGCTTCCACTGCCAGGTTATGGTCATGGAGACAACACTTGCCATTTAAGGAAAATGGAAACAAGGGTATGTGTGAAATGTGGTACAACAGGTTCCTTCAAGGAGATGTAATGTCAGTTCCAATATGCTGTTATCACTGCAAAAGTCGATAATGAAGCTTTTCTAAGCAATGTTAAAGCGTACTAGTTGAAAAAAATGTATTGGAATAAGGAGTAAGGTGGAAAGTTAGTTTTGCAGAAGCAAAGCGACGTTGCTCGTGTGCTGTTTGCACAGCCGTGTAAGTCTTTTCGCCCTCAGTTCTAGCCCATCCTCATTCCCCACCAACCCTTACCCTCAATAATTCTAAACACTCCACACTATGCCCTACCTTTTAAAACCTCTGTCAATCCAAATGCTGAAACTGCCTCTGGTGAATTGTTCCACCAGAAACAGAGTAGGAGTGAAGGGTCTATTGAGGAGACTCTCTACCAACGGTCTTTGGAGCTAACAGTTAAGCTCCAGTGGCCTCAGTGGGTGACAGCTTCAGCTGCCACCACATCCACATGGGCCTTGTGCTAGGCAGATTCCCCCTAAAGTAAAGGCTCAGGTACGCACCTTTCACAGGCAGAGGAATTTTGAGCTTGATCAAAAATGACTTTCATAGAGTGGGTCTTTGGAGCCACCAGGCAGGGCTCCTGAGTCCATACATCCACCATGGACCTCCGCTGCTAGGACGGATTGCTCATGAACGAAGCTCAGGTTTCGTCTTTGCCAAGCAAGAAATTCTAAGCCTGTCCAATGGGAGCCTGTGGAAACTAGATTCCACAGATAAACCACCCGTCAAGGTGCTCCCAAGATGCTTGGAAAGGGACAGCCTAAAGGTGTGGGGGTGGCTTTAACCACAGGTGCTGTCAACACATTTTGAATTAGTTTGCAACCTGAAGAACTGGAAACCTTAATCCAATGAAATTGTCTGGGAATTAATTGAAAAATGGATGGAAATGCAGATCTGATAGCTTCACGTAATCCAATTGGTGTATGCCTACAAGGATATAATGGATCAGGAAAATCCGCCAAATTTCCCTGAGAGGGATTCCAAGTTAAGCCCATTATGGAACATTTGATAATGGCCTCGGGAGGAGTAGCGTGATGGTAAATTACGATATTCCCTTCCAGGCCATCCACCTGCGACGACATTGCGGTGAAGGCTGTGAGAAGGCGTGACACGGACCTTACCGTTGCATCTATTACCTCCCTCCACTAATAGTTCAGCATAGATGATTTGCAAGATGTTCTTGGCTGTCTGCCTCTCCATTTCTACTCTTGGGAGACTTCAATGGTCGCCTCACCTCTGGGGTGACACTTTGTGCTAACCTCGAGGAAGGGCCTTGGAGTCCTTGTTCTCAAGAGTAGATGCAGTTTTACTGAACAGTGAGCCTCCCACCACATTTCCAGATTCGAGACATTCTCCAATATTGACCTGTCAATTGGTTCAACGATTCACACCATTGATTTTCACTTGCAGGTCTGGAAGACTTACATGGAAGTGCAGTACTTATATATTTTGGAGGAGGTGAATGGGATTCCTCGCCAAGAATGCAGATGGCGACTTGAAAATGCTGACTGGACTCTTTTTAGATCAACTGAGTATTGCAAAGAATCTGTGAAATGATTTCCAGTGTGTTCAAGACGCTGTTAATCACTTCACATCACGAATTCACCTTGCAGCAGAGACATCAATTCAAAAGTAGCGGGCGTACCGTCGACCTCCGGTACAAGTTATATGAAGATGCCAACAAGCTGTCAGAGCAATGAAAGCTGCTAAAGGCGACACCCAGCGATGCAACCGTGATCCAGTACAAGAAGACCGAGCCAAGACAGATGAGTGCTGAGGTCTAGACAGACATCGTGAAGGCAATATGTCTCTCTATGAACTCTGGGACCCACTTAGCATGGGTTGGGACAAGGCTCTGAAGAATTTTTAAATAGATGGCATAAATCCTCTCAGACAAACAAGACAAAACGGACAAAACTTTATGTGTGGGCATGATTAGAGCAGAAGTCATTAAATTTGTATTTTGTACTATGACTTATTTATATATGTTAATCACAAGGAAATTCTTTGTAAAATAAGAGAATTTTGGAGAATTGCATAGCTTGTTCCAATTTTTCCATTGATTACAATGCCTAATTGCATTGAAGAAGCAGGGCTTTGAAGTTTTCCCAATTTACTTGCTGCGTCTTCGTCCGGACACTTGGGTATTATGAATTTTCCTCATTGTTTTTTGGAAATGACCTCGCAGGTTTTACTTGACGACCATATCTTGATACCAGGATACAAATTCTTTCATTCCTTATTTGACTCTACCTTACTCCACTTATAATAACAATAATAGAACGATGTACCTGTATCAGTCATATTTGGAATTGTCAATTGTTAATTTCTTTTACATTACTTTCTCATAAAAATGTAAAACTGTGTGAACATTTTACGTATGATGCGTTTGGTGGCAACATGTATATGGTTGCTTAGAACTTGCAAGCAAATCTAAATAAGGAATAATTTACCCTTTCTTCAGTTGATAATAAAGAACTCTTTCTTTTTTGTTTATGTTTTCTATCATAGATTGAATTAAGGAAATGTAGTATATGATTAAATACAGTTCAATTTCAATAACTCAAAAAAGCATCTAGTTGAACCATGACTTTGTGCTTTCTTACTACACAGTGTTATATTATTACCTTTCGGATTTGGTCTCCTGTTTAACAAAACTATTTTACTTCAACATGGAACATTTTAGGTTATGAGAATTCTATACATGTTATGGAATTAATAAAAAATGATAGCACTTACAGTAGTAAGCTTTTCCATTGCAGGTACTTCTTAATTCGTGGGACAAAATTCGGCGAACAACTTCTTTTATTGTTTCTCATGTACTGTGGATGCCTTTTATTCTAAAGCGGTTCCATTCTCTCTCCTTTTCCAGAAAGAACACCCCACAAACACCCAATGTCATCGCGCTGTACATGAAACGCCTTCTATGTTTCAGTTGGTGTGAATATACGCGTATGTGGGTCGTCGAAGCCGAGTGTTTATCCTCAGCAATTTCTTGGTCCTTTTTTCGGTATTAAAAGCGAATATTATAATAATCAAACTTTGGATATTTTGTAATAAACTCTCTTGTAGATTGTTAATATATTCAAAAGATATTAATCTTTCTTTCATCGATTTACAGTCAATAGTTTTATTTGCAGCCTGGAGTAAGCCATGAATTCGTTTGGGAAAGAACGCTCTAGGTTGGTTATACGCGGCTCCCCTCAGCCCTATATTTTCACCAAGTGAGATTCAGCCCAGAATAACCAGGCCGTGACAGCTTGAAAACGCGCATCACATGAATAGTTGAACCGCCCCATTATGAATACCTCTTTTCCAAATTTGTACGCTTTTACACTGCTTTTGAAGAAGCTTTATGAGCTTCTTTGCAGTGGTATTAAGTTTATGGACATGGGCGTTATACATCTCATTTTTTTACTGTTGTTCCACCTGTACACACTCTCTTGGTAGTCCATTTTATTATAAGACATCAAAAGTTGGCTTCAATGCCAATAACCCTTTCAGTGAAGCATTGCATTGGTTGGGCTCTACCCTGGTTTACATTGAGATGGTACCCATGCTGACATATCCGATTTCAGTAGGACTAATGTTTCTAAAGTTAGAAGGGGAGTTTGTTACATTGTTCCACATCATTCAAAATTTCTTCTTAAAATGCTTTATTACTTACAGATTTTAGGTGTAGTTTTCGGGAAAAAGGAATTCCCTTTACGCTGATTGAATGTTTTGTGACGAAGTTTGAGTGGCATATTGGCCTGCAGTACGGTCACTCATGTTGCTATTAAAACTCCTATTAGGCACCATTCTCATGCTGGGTGATCCGAGGATCAATTGACACATTTGCCTGTAACTCAAAAAGAGCAAGACCCATGATTGAACATGCCTTCAACGGTCTTCAATGAATTGTACTGTATTCATATTAGATTGCATTCATATTTACACAAGTAAGAAATTTCCTTGATGGGATTGAGGAAGATGTTTCTCCTCCCCTGGTCTGGGAGCTTCGGAAGCACTCCGATACCCATTCTTGTCTATGGAAACATAAAAATGCTCCAGATTGACAATATGCGATGATCACCCCCCCCCCCCACACACACACACAGCCACAGGGGTAGTGAAGATAATATAGTCACACACATGTGTTGATGGAGTCGCGGACTTTGCGATACCGTCTGGGCCAGTGCCTGCTTGACCCTAGACATATTCTGACAGCCAATTGCCTGACCGGGCCTTGGTAAAGGCACCTCTAACCAGATAAGGCCCAAAAGAGGTGTTACTTGCTGCAAGGCGCAGTAAGCAGTTATCGGGCAAACTCCAGGGACTCCTGGATTACAGTATGCCATGTACGGCAAACACATGTGGAGAGTTCTCCGGTCCAAGATGGAATGACCGGGATGGATGCTCTTCCTCACATGTTCCTTGGTGCACTGGGAGCACCTAGGTCATTGGGCCCTCAAGCCCTCTCACTGCAACAAGTCGTCTTGGTTGTATCGGTTATACTGATTTTTATTCTACATATATCATTTACCACTTTCCGTAAACCACTGCTTCATTATATTTTATTGTTATTTATATTTATATATATATATATATATATTTATATATGAAAATGTGCATCCAATTATGCATGTCGAATTATACTTCCGGATACAAAGATACTTCGGAACACCCTTCTGTTCGGGAAAACTTTAATAATTAATATTGATGGTGATGTTGACCTATATTAATAATACAAAACCCACCCCCCCAATCTCAATATTAATAGGAACTGTAGTAATTACAATATCTACGTTCCTAGAGTGATCGAAAGTTTATTATAAACTTACTTTCGTTAAGTTACACATTCCCTCTTCTACTTGCGCTCTGGCAGAAAAATTCCATTAATTCGCGTATCTTCAATGTTCCCGCAGGAAATAGTTAATTCTATTACATTAATAAACCTGTGAATTGATTTACACTAAATTAGTTAGTGTGCCCGGTGTTCTCTTAAACATTGGCTTTCTTTTTTATCCCTTGTACTCTTCAGGAGTATTGGATGTTCTTGGTTCATGGAATCGCCTGTAGTCCTACCCTCCTGTCTGTTTTCCACACAGAGTTGCGGATGGGGCTTCCAAACGGCATTCAGATTCATCATTAATATATGTGGCTTCATAAACATAAGTAAAAAAAACATGAATATATGCCTATTCAGTTCTCATTCCTTAACCTGGCGGTGATAGTATCTTCTATTTTATTTGTTATTTTAAACCTTACATATGATATTGTTAATGATAAATTTGAGCATGACACTAGCCCATCAAAAAACTAAAATTCAAATGTACTGACACCGTGAGTTACTCATCATCATTAATTGATTTCATTCCATGATCCAAAACTGTATTACATCTCTAGTTCCTAAAAAGGTGGCGATCAATGAGCGTTTTTTCAACGATAAATTCGGCGTAACTATAAGTTTTTCCTCTTTCTAAATCTTATGAATAAGCGAATATTCTTTGGGAAGTAGAAGCGGACTGCATGTATGTTCGGAAATCAGCAAAATTTGGCCCATGGCAGAATCTGTAGTTTCTTAGAAAAGAATAATCAAATCACATATATTGTTTAATAAATAGGTTTATATTCTATAACCTCATATTGTTTCAAGCGTGTTATATTTTCTTTACACGGAAATTCATTGGAGGCAGCGTTACGCCATCATTGGTTACATGCTGGGTCTTCAAAGTTCTTCAAAGATGCTTTCCTATACCTATCCTCCTAATGGAAGATCTTGCTACAAATTATAATACAGAATTTTACATATTTCTTATCTCCACCAAGAACGAACCACATACGTCGTTTAAGTAATCGTTGTACTCTATTCCTACAAAAATAAAAAAAAAAAAAAACTGCTGCTGCCTGAATCAAAGTATTAGACCAATGGTTCGGTTCGACAGCGTGTGTTCCAGCGAGTTCGGAAATACCAATAGGGTAGCTTTGAATGGCGGATTTTATCACCAACTGGTTGCTGAAATAGTGCTTTTTACCCACCTAAGTTATAGGAAATACACTGTCTAATTCACCCGGGCATGTCCCGTTCCCTATTACCCTGCCTACCAACAAATAATTCCTATGATCACAGGCATACATTTTCAAAATGTAGGGCGTTTTATTGCGCGTGGTATAGGCAATGGCGTCGAGCAGTTCTTAGGCATTGATCGGGGATAAGGTTTTAATTTAAACTTTACGGAGGCTATCACATTTTTTGTCTTTATGGCTGAAGGGAATTATTTATAATAACATAAAATTATTTTCCAATTAAATAAATGGCCTATTCTATGAATGAGAATAAAAATGTCTTCAACACAAAACTTGATGGAGTGTTTTTTCGATGTTTAATAGGTTGACGATTATATGAGAAGTGACATTTCATTAATCGCTGAGCCTCCATTTCTACTGCAGATACCTTGAACCTCCGAGGGAACTCTCGAACAACCATGTGTGTCGCTGATTCGAGGGATAGCGAGTGGTAAATTTAGAAATTAAATCACTCTTCTCTTTATGGCTTGAATTACAGGGGGCTGTTTTGTACTGATAACATTATTCTCCTAA
>NW_025918245.1:0-17500 GCF_019202785.1 Penaeus chinensis | reverse complement strand
ATATCTAATAATAATTTTTAAGGTGTATATCTGTTTATACAATTACAATCCACAGAGCGAGACCTGTATATACAATTATAATCCACAGAGATTGAATATTCCTTTTCATGCTAGTACAAGTCCATATTTTTCAATATCAGATTATATATATATACATATATATATATATATGTATATACATATATACCTGTCTATAGGACTAAAAAGTTCAGAGAGTATATTAATCATTACTTTAATACAACAATATATTCTTCAAAAGTCCAGAAATAAAAATGTTGAAATGTCCAAATTTCAAAGTTCAAAAATTTACAAGTTGAAATGTCCAATTTTTTTTCGGAAAACTGAAAAATTAACTTGTAATTGTACAAGTTGAAATGACCGAAATTTAATATGACGAGATGTCTGTTTATTTATACAATACTCAATACATACATGCCTAAATTGGAATCTATAGAAAAAGAATCCTGAAAGAATCTATCATTATTCCAATAAAAAATCATCAATATGTATATATTATATATATATGGTTATATACAATAATAGTACAAAATGTGAGTGTATCATCCTTCTAGTACGGATCCATATGATTTTCAATTTTATTTTCATGAGTACAAGGATTAAAAGGATTCAATCATTACTCGACAGGTATTTATTTATACATATATATACACATATATAATTATATGTAAAAATCTCTACAAGTAAATACCAGACATTTTTCATAATTCTTATAAAATCCATTTTTTATGAAGTCCAAATTTAACATCGGTAAAATGTCCGATTTTTCTCAACACCAAATAAATTCCGTCCATTTTTTGCAAATTTGACATCGCTAAATTCCGATAACATTTACCATGCGTCCATTTTTTGCAAAGTCCAAATTTGACATTGGTAAAATTTCCGGTTTTTCTCAACACCTAACAAATTTCCGATAATATTTACCATTCGTCCAATTTTGGCAAAGTCCTAATTTGACATCGATAAAATGTCCGATTTTTCTCAACACCTAACAAAATTCCAATAATATTTACCATGCGTCTATTTTTTGCAAAGTCCAAATTTGACATTGGTAAAATGTCCGATTTTTCTCAACACCTAACAAAATTCCAATTATTTACCATTCGTCCATTTTTTGCAAAGTCCATATTTGACATCGGTAAAATGTCCGATTTTTCTTAACACCTAACAAAATTCCGATAATATTTACCATTCGTCCATTTTTTGCAAAGTCCAAATTTGACATCGGAAAATGTCTGATTTTTCTCAACACCTAACAAAATTCCGTTATTTACCATTCGTCCATTTTTTGCAAAGTCACAATTTGACATCGGTTAAATGTCCAAATATTCCTAAACTAACTTGAAATCCAAATTTAACATCGGTAAAATGTGCAATTTCTCTCAAGACCTAACAAAATTCTGATAATATTTACCATACGTCCATTTTTTGGAACGTCCAAATTTGGCATCGGTAAAGTGTCCGATTTTTCTCAACACCTAACAAAATTCCGATAATATTTACCATTAGTCAATTTTTTGCAAAGTCCTAATTTGACATCGGTAGAATGTCCGATTTTTCTCAACACCTAACAAAATGTCGATATTTACCATTCATCCATTTTTTGCAAAGTCCAAATTCGACGTCGGTGAAATGTCAAAATATTCCATATACCTAACATAATTTCTCTCAAGACCTAACAAAATTCCGATATTTACCATTCGTCCATTTTTTGCAAAGTCCAAATTTGACATCGGTAAAATGTCCGATTTTTCTCAACACCTAACAAAATTCCGATAGTATTTACCATTCGTCCTTTTTTTGCAAAGTCCCAATTTGACATCGGTGAAATGTTCAAATATTCCATATACCTAACCTAACCTGAAGTCCAAATTTGACATCGGTAAAATATCCGATTTTTCTCAACGCCTAACAAAATTCCAATAATATATACCATTCGTCAATTTTTGCTAAGTCCTAATTTTACATCGGTAAAATGTCCGATTTTTCTCAACACCTAACAAAATTTCGCTAATATTTACCATTCGTCCATTTTTTGCAAAGTCTAAATTCGACATCGCTGAAACGTCCAAATATTCCATATACCTAACCTAACCTGAAGTCCAAATTCCTATATTTACCATTCGTCCATTTTTTGGCAAAGTCCAAATTTGACATCGGTAAAATGTCCGATTTTTCTCAACACCTAACAAAATTCCGATAATATTTACCATTCGTCCATTTTTGGCAAAGTCCAAATTTGACATCGGTTAAATGTCCAATTTTTCTCAACACCTAACAAAATTCCGATAATATTTACCATTCGTCCATTTTTGGCAAAGTCCAAATTTGACATCGGTAAAATGTCCGATTTTTCTCAAAACCTAACAAAATTCCGAAAATATTTACCAGTCGTCCATTTTTTGCAAAGTCCTAATTTGACATGGGTGAAATGTCCAAATATTCCATATATCTAACCTAACCAGAAGTCTAAATTTGACATCGGTAAAATGTCCGATATTTCTCAACACCTTACAAAATTCTGATATTTACCATTCGTCCATTTTTTGCAAAGTCCCAATTTGACATCGGCGAAATGTACAAATATTCCATATACCTAACCTAACCTGAAGTCCAAATTTGACATCGGTGAAATGTCCGATTTTTCTCAACACCTAACAAAATTCCTATATTTACCATTCGTCCATTTTTGGCAAAGTCCAAATTTGACATCGGTAAAATGTCTGATTTTTCTAAGCACCTAACAAAATTCCGATAATATTTACCATTCGTCCTTTTTTGCAAAGTCCTAATTTGACATCAGTAAAATGTCCGATTTTTCTCAACACCTAACAAAATTCCGATAATATTTACCATTCGTCCATTTTTTGCAAAGTCCTAATTTGACATCAGTAAAATGTCCGATTTTTCTCAACACCTAAAAAAATTCCAATAATATTTACCATGCTTCTATTTTTTGCAAAGTCCATATTTGACATCGGTAAAATGTCCGATTTTTCTCAACACCTAACAAAATTCCGATAATATTTACCATTCGTCCATTTTTTGCGAAGTCCAAATTTAACACCGGCCCGATTTTTCTAAACACCTAACAAAATTCCGATATTTACCATTCGTCCATTTTCTGCAAAGTCCAAATTAACATCGGTAAAATGTCTGATTTTTCTAAGCACCTAACAAAATTCCGATAATATTTACCATTCGTCCTTTTTTGCAAAGTCCTAATTTGACATCAGTAAAATGTCCGATTTTTCTCAATACCTATCAAAATTCCGATAATATTTACCATTCGTCCATTTTTTGCAAAATCCCAAATTTGACACCGGTCCGATTTTTTCTCAACACCTAACAAAATTCCGATAATATTTTTAGTGTACGGCTGCGCACTCGCCGACTCTAAGGTCGATCTCGTCCTCGGGCGCCGAGTGGTTGAGGCCACATGCCTGCCTCCTCTACCACGGAACAAAGGACGCGGGGAACTCTACGATGCTGCTATTGACTGGGATGAAACGTCCCGGGCTCCGCTTCCACCGACGATGCGGGCGCACTCGCTGTGCATCCGCACGAGGCTGGTGCTTCACCCGCCATTTGCGTCTCGCCCACGTAACTCGACTTCATAAGCCGTGACCAAAGCCATACGAGCCGCCAAAGACAGTGTTAAAAACTATTGTGAACATGGTTATAAAAATAACCAAAGAACGCATTTTCAACCAAGTCTCGTAACTTGGATGGCGTTGAAGTCTCCGAGAAAAAGAAATAGAGATTTATTTATTTTCTAAGTCCAATACCGTAGAGAGTTACAGCCCGAAATGTACAATTTTCACGCAAATTGTACATTACCAGTTCTCCTATGTATTCTTTCCTTTATTATTATTTTTTGAATATTTTATCTCTTTGACGACGCTTCCAAAGTGTCAATATAACCCCTGAAGAGAGTAATAGTTGTTACATATTTTGGCTGTTTGTTTTTCTCCCCCTCTCTCTTTTCATGGTAGTTCGGGTCCTTTGGGTTGTTTGGACTACCGAACTATCGGGTTGGTCTTCCGAAGCTTTGCCTATCTTCTTCTTTTTCGCGCCATGCTTATGGGGAAGACAGTTCGGTCCTGACTTCTATGCTGGACAGTGGTTCCGCTCCCGGTATTGTGCTCGCTTTGGATTTACTTCGTCTTGGATTTACCTTGCTGTGAATTTACCTCGCTTCACGCCAGGATTAACGAATCCGTGTTAAGTTCTGGTTTTGACTAAAGCTGAATGCTTAACGTTCTTGGACTTGGGTCTCCTAAACAGCACATGGCTGGTTACTCTATCTCGCAACCCTGAAAGGCTGTAAAAAGGCTAGACAAATCAGAGTATATTAAGCTGATATCCTAGAATAGATTATAACTTTGCTACACCTGGGTTCCCACTGCCAGCAGGTGGATGCTCAGCCCGAAAGGAAGAGGAAGAATTTTATGATCTTGCATTTTTCTTCCATACACGTCCAAGCAGACGCTCAGCCTACGCTATCTCCCTTTTCACATTTACACACTTACACATCCAACATTCAGCACACATATTCTGTATTTTCCTTCCACCCCTTCTCATACAACATTCACACCCCCATACACAACACGCACGGTTCCCGAACCTACTAATCGGGTGGTGGCAGCGTGACGTAGGCCTGGAACCTTACATCTGTAAACTGCAGACGATTTTTTCCTGAATAATTTTATTCATATTCTCGGTCGAGCCCGAACTCAACCAGACACATAAAAATCTACTTGGTCTACGCCCCGCTACAACTGTCTTTTTGGTGGCAACGGTGGGATAGAACAGTATTTTTATTATAAAGTGCTTGGTCAAGCCTTTGTGCAATCCATCGCAAGCCAAGTAACAGGTTGCAGAGTTAGTGCTGGTACGCAAAATGCCTCGTACACGCAATAGCGCTTTAGGAGAACCCACTAATGAGTCCTCGGGTTCCTCCGCAAACACCTTCCTTGAGGTCCCCGACTTTCCTCGAGCAGATAACTCTCAACCCCATGACCATTTCTCGCTCTCGATGTACGAGGAACTGGTGGATAAATTTGAGCGGCTCAATTCTCGGTTCGGTATCCTGGAAGGGCAGTACGCCAATATCGTGCGATTACTGGAGCCCAGGACATCCGAACCTCCCTCTTACGCTCGACCACCAGCTGCGGCCTCTGCATCGCAGGCGGAAGCGGGGGTGCATACGGTCACGACTGACCACTCGTCTCAGCGAGTCCCCGTCAACCCACGTCCGCTGGACCAGGGCATAACCCTACGCGACCCGATCCCGCCTTACAGGGCGGAGGTCCCAGCCAGCCAGCCTCTTCGGAGGAATCAGGAGTTGGAAACCTGGTTGCGACACGTTGAGCAGGCCCATCCTTACGGGACGGATGAGGCTGTGATCCGCGCCGCCCGTGCTAGCTGCAGGGGGACGGCGGACATCGTCATTAACTCCCCAGTTTTCGACGGGATTGGGACCTGGGACGAGTTTAAGGAGAACCTTCGACAACGTCTCCGGGGGACGTGCTCGTCAATGGAGTACCTACGGCATTTGGGGTCGTACGTACTTGATGACACTTCCCCTAGGGACTTTTATCTCGCGGTCGAAACCATGGTTTACCAAGGTATGCGTGATTATCCTGGGGAACTCGGACCAGCTGAACCTCTGATGCGGAGAACTTTTCTCCAGGGACTCCCACCCTGGCTGCGGGAAAAGATCCTGCTGGTAGAGGATCAGCCGCTTTACCGAGTGGTCGAAGCAGCCCAAAAAGTCTGGTACCATCGTCACTATGTTGGGAGGGTAGAGAAACCCTTGGTCAGTTTTTCGAGCGAGTCAGGGCCTAAACCTCGCTCCTCTACTCCTCTTGAGGGTCGATCCCCGGCAGCTTCTCCTCCGGTGGATCCTCTGGCCGACTTGCCGGTACGCACTCGAGAACCCCGACGCTGGTGTCCCCTCCATCAGGTGACTACGCATGATGCTTCCGAGTGTCGTGCGGTGCGGGAGGGTAATCAGTGCACCCGGTGTGGCCGCCGAGGGCATGTGGCTGGATGGTGCTTTTTTCGTACAGAACAGCGTAGCGCACCGCCCGACAGAACACAACCACCACAACCACAACGAACCAGAGATAGTGATGATGGTGGACGCCGAAGGGAGCGACAGTTCCACGGAACCGGAGCTTCCCGAGGCACAGATTCAGGCGGGACGGCCGCTGTTGAATTGTGTGGTTGCTGGGACTAAGGTCCTGGCTTTTCTTGATTCAGGAAGTGAGGCAACGGTAGTGAAGGAATCCTGTTTCAGGAGGATTTCCAACGCCCCGCTCTCACCAGGTTTCCAGCCGAGGTGCTTATAGGTGTGGACTTGCTACGAAGATTTAATTTTAAGTTGAATCTCTCCCCTGCTCCAGGGGCTAGTTTTGCCACCTTCAATGGGGCCCGACTCGGTGTTTCATTTTCGGGTGCCGGGTCCCTCGGTATCCTGACATACCACGAACCAGGGACCGTAATACGTTGCTATAGTACGGGCGACGGGGACCGAGAAGGTGCGGTGAAATGCGCGCGGAGAGTCACTTGTCCTCCTCGGACAGGGCGATTCGTGCGATGTCTTGTAAACGGCGGGAAGGACGGATTGGCTTGTGTTGAGAGCGACACTGCCAAGGTTCTGGTACCTCGTTCGTTGGTGGACCTATCCCTACCGGAGGTTGACGTTTGGGTCGTCAATGATCAGGGAGCTCCGATTGAGATCGAGCAAGGATTCGTCCTCGGCAATGCGGCGATCGTGGAGGAGGTTTCACCTAATCGTCTTGAATACGACGCGGAATATAGGGACCAGGATTCCGGCGTCAACATGGAAGATGTGGGCTTATGCTTCGGGGATAGTCGGGGAGCTTTGGGTATGGCTTCCCCGACTCCCATCGATGATGGAAACGAACCGGGTGTTCTGATGGCGGGCTTTGAGGACCGGTTCGATTTCACATATGGACTTAATGACTTTGGCTACAACACGGATGAGTTTGAGGTCTTCCCGTTGTGTTCTTTCGAGAACGAGGATCTTGCTCACCTGTCGTCAGTTCAACGTGAACAGATCATCCAGGTACTTGATCGTTACCCGGATCTGTTTAACGAAGGGCTGCCTCCGGGTGTGGTGCCGCACATGAAGCATAAGATCAAAACCACGGACGACCAACCTGTCCGTGTGAAACAATGGCGCCTCCCGGAGAGTACACGGCAGTACATCCGTGCGGAGTGCGACAAGATGCTTGCAGACGGGGTGATCGAGCTTTCTTGTTCTCCATGGCTCTCTCCCGTTGTGCTTGTGAAAAAGAAGGACGGTACGCAACGCTTTTGCGTCGACTACCGTGCCTTGAACGCGAAAACGGTTGCTGACGCATACCCCATACCAAGGATGGATGCTGCCATTGATCAGCTGGCGGGTAAATCTTGGTTTAGCGTCCTCGACGCCAAAAGCGCCTACTGGACCGGTGAGATGGATGAGAGAGACCGAGAAAAGACGGCTTTTTCGGACGGCTCCCGTGTCTTTCAGTTCTCGCGTATGCCTTTTGGATTGACGACGGCTCCGTCAACTTTCCAGAGGGCTATCGCCGCTGTTCTCAACCCGGTGTCGGGCCACCACGCGCTGGCATATCTCGACGACGTCGTGATATACAGCGCAGGGTTTGAGCAGCACCTATCCCACCTCGATGCCGTGTTGCAGTTACTCGCTGGAGCGGGGTTCAGGCTTAACCTCGCCAAGTGTCGCTTCGCAACCTACACTTTTCGCTTTCTTGGCCACCTGATTACACCGGCCGGTGTTTTGCCTGACCCCGATAAAGTTACAGTGATACGAGCCATAAAAACACCACGCAACCAACGGCACGTTCGCCAGTTCTTGGGGGCAACTGGTTTTTTTTCGCAGGCACATGCCCAATTATGCAAGGGTCGCATCTCCTCTGACTCGACTCCT
The DNA here is from genome assembly GCF_019202785.1 of Penaeus chinensis. Lineage (NCBI taxonomy): Eukaryota > Metazoa > Arthropoda > Malacostraca > Decapoda > Penaeidae > Penaeus > Penaeus chinensis. Next base: position 9,516 of record NW_025918245.1, on the reverse strand, counting down.
GAAAAAAGACACAAAGTTTCCATGGGGCAAATCTCAACAGGAGGCTTTTGAAAGACTTAAGCAAATGCTTGCCACCGCACCTTGCTTAATCCAGCCAAATTTTGAGAAACCCTTTGAGCTTCACACCGATGCCTCGGGCACGGCGATCGGTGCTTGTCTCATGCAACTGGATAAGGATGGAGAACTCCATCCAGTTGCATACTTTTCTCGGAAGCTAAGGGACGCCGAGACCAGGTATCCGACCATCGACCTGGAAGCTCTCGCTGTGGTTGAGAGCGTTAGGCATTATCACCCTTACCTGTATGGGAGACGGTTCCGTATCTTTACAGATCACAGACCGTTGGTATCTGTCTTCCGAAAGCCAACAGCATCGGTAAGGATGACGCGATAGGCACACGAACTGACATTCTACGACTTCGAGCTTCTCTATAAACCAGGTCGCGTACATCATGTCCCTGACTTGCTTAGTCGTCAGATCGCGCCCATTGCTGACCTTGACAGCCCCTTATTGCAGCCCGACTTGGTGGAGCGTCATCAGCGAGACGATCCCCTCTGGCAGCAGCTTATCGAGTATCTGGAGGAGGGCCGCCTTCCGCCGAAGCGTATCCCTCTTCCACTAGAGCAATTCGAACTTCGGGATCGAGTCTTATACCATGTTAAATCTGACAACGAACGAGTTATGCTTCAGCTCGTAATCCCAAAGTCACTGCGCGGCGCCGCTTTGGATGCGGTTCATGCCGTTTCGTCCGCCGGACATCAAGGTGTCCACAAGACGTATCAGCGGCTAAGGAATCATTTTTACGGTATGTCGCCTCATGCGCGGCATGTCAGCGGAGGAAGGGGGCGATCGCCCAAACGCCCCTTCAGTCCATGCCTGACGTCACGGAACCCTTCGAGCGGGTCTCCGCGGATATCCCCATTCTTACCCCTTCGGCGCGTGATAACAAGTATGTCCTTGTGCTGATTGACCATCTTACCCGGTTTGTTGAGCTGTTCCCACTGGCATCTAAGGACCCCCAAACGGTAGCAGACGTTTTTCTCGCAGAATTCGTTACTCGGTACGGTCCACCCCGGACCATGTTATCAGATAACGGTCTTGAATTCCGCAACCGTCTTCTTTCCGACATCTGTCATCAACTCCAGGTGAAGTCACTCTTCACTACAGTCTACCATCCGCAGGCCAACGGTATGGTGGAGAGGGTGAACCGGGTGGTCAAGGATGCCCTAAGCACGCTCCAGATGGATGATCCCGATGGTTGGGACGATCTATTGCCGTACGTGAGGTTTGCCATCAATTCCTCCATTCACCGGAGCGTAAATGATGTCCCATTGTACCTTCTCACAGGTCGGGACAGTCATTTCCCACTTGTGGGTTCAAACCACGTGATTTATTCCGAAGGGGCCTTGCCTTCGCTAAAATCGAAACTCCGTGCAGCTCGGGTGGCTGCTGGGGAGGCCGCCCGAAAAGCTCGTGAGCGTTGGACCGCCGATCACGATCGAAGGCGGCGGGCTCGATCGCGGGAGTATAACGAGGGGGATCTGGTCTTCGTGCATCGTAGCGTCATCCTGCACCCCAGTCAAGGAACCAGGCCCCTGGGTCCCCGATGGTTAGGGCAAGTCCAGGTCTTGAAAAAACTCGGGCCCGTGGCTTATGTGGTGAGGAGACCGCATTCAGATGGGCAGGAAATCACTTTGCACCCCAATAAACTCAAGGCATTCCGGGTAAGTGCGGAATTCGTCCCTCCGGACGACTTTCCCGTTTGGACGGCACCTTCCCTCCAGACCCGGAGCCGGACATGGGACCTTTACAAGATCCCGGTGCAGACGACCTGCTGGATTCGGAATCCTCGGCCCCGTCATCGGTGGGGGTAGACGATGAGCCATGGGACCCTGGGTCTGACTGGGACGAGTAGAGGGCAAGTCACTCTTCCTTAGCTTCCGTTCGACATTATCTTCCTTCTTTCAGAGCCCCAGCGGAATGCATGCTGTCCCGTGTCAATTACCAGTCTTTCCTATAACACAACCCTTTATGGCTTGGATCCTAACACGCTTGCAGCCTGTTCTCTTTCAGAGCCTCGCCTATATCCTGGCCGTGGAATCGGGATTAGTCTTGACGGTAGCCAACCTGACGACACGTTACTAATCCTGTCTTTTCCCTGCTAATCTAGCCATGTTCAGTCATCCTGTTTCTCCTACTTCTTTCTAATCTATTTTCTACTTTTCAGATCATCTCCAGATGGACGGCAGCCGGGCCTAGCAGCCAGCTTCTGCTCTGTGGAGTGATCCTACATCTGGTAGTTCACACCCGCACTTGAGCCACGCGGGATTTCTTGTTTTCTCACCTCTTTGGCAGGGTCACACTGTCGTCACCAATGTCCTGGATGGCTGCAAGACCCTGTGCAGATAAGAATTTATTAATTTTAAGTTTGGCCAAGCTATGCTTCGTCTTTAGGACTCAGTCCCGAGAGTCCTCTTGGAGCGATTAACCACCCCGATCGACAGTGTCCCGGAGCTGAGGTCGGTCTACGCTTTTTCTCCATGACGGGAACGTAGAGTTGGACTCTGTACAGACCTGTAGGAATCTGTCTTTTCTACGGAGTATTCTTATAAATAGCACCCTTTCCTATCATCCTCTTAACCTTCTTCTCTACCTTTCCTATCCTAGTAGTATAGTACAACACCAGGTTTTGTTTGGCTTCATAGCGCCTTGGCGCCTTACACCTTTTAACACATGTTATTATTTGTATTTTTGCAATTTTGTTTGTGTATCTGTGCCAATAGAATTGGAGTTCCACCAGCTTCATCATATTTCCGTTTTTGTTTTGTTCTTTTATTTTGTATGTTGTTCACGTTATTAAGCTTAAGGTATTTCTTAGTTTTAAGGTCTAATCTTAGACATCGTTTTATACTATTTAATCGTCGCGGTTCCTCTACTAGCTTCTCAGAGCAATGACATTCCAGAGCTGTTTCAGGACCGAACCCATGACTTCATGTCATTGCCTCCATGGAGGTCTCTCTTTTTGGGTAAGCTCTGATGATCCCTTTAACAGGTCGCCTTAGAAAGCTCTAACTGTACATATGGAGATGTTACATCTCCCTCGACACCCACTAATTAATCTTAAGCCAGATCCTCCACTGGATCCTCTCGGCGCTGTACATAAGGTCGTGTGTCACTTATGCACTTAGTAATGTAGTGTGTTAGAACACACCGGGCCCAAAGAATAAAACCAGTATGTCTAATACACTCTTGTCTCCGCAGAGACGACGCTTCGAGGGCTTCCAAGGGGTTCCGCCCCCTTCGGGTCTAAGGCGATTCGTTCGCCAGCTCTCTTACTCAGGTGATGGTGCCAAGTTGATAACGACTCCAGCTGATGTTCCGCACTGGCGTGCGGGCGCATCCCCATGATGCACCCGCCTTCCGATGTTCCGCACTGGCGTGCGGGCGCATCCCCATGATGCACCCGCCTTCCGATGTTCCGCACTGGCGTGCGGGCGCATCCTCCTGATGCACCCGCCTTCCGATGTTCCGCACTTGCGTGCGGGCGCATCCTTCTGATGCACCCGCCTTCCGATGTTCCGCACTGGCGTGCGGGCGCATCCCCATGATGCACCCGCCTTCCGAGATTCCGCACTGGCGTGCGGGCGCGTCCCCGTGATGCACCCGCTTACTTTGTACGACCGCCTTTCCGATGTCCCCGTGACGAGCGGGCGCGCTCCACATGCGCACCCGCCTTAGGATAGATCCTGCCGAGATGATGGACCCTGAGATGTTCGCCGACGTGATGGTCTTTGCCCTCTGCACTGCGTCAGAGCCGACTGTTGCTCTGGTTCCTGAGACCTCCGAGCACCTTTGCTTCTGTCTCTCGATCGTACTTCACGAGAGATGGAACGAGTACCTCGCAGACACACCTGTTATTTAAGGAGTCTCTCCTGCGATACTCGTCTTTCCCGTCCCCTTCTTAGGCGACGCACTGCCCGGGGGAGGTGTTGTAGTTTACGGCTGCGCACTCGCCGACTCTAAGGTCGATCTCGCCTGGACTAACATCGTCCTCGGGCGACGAGGGGTTGAGGCCACATGCCTGCCTCCTCTACCACGGAACAAAGGACGCGGGGAACTCTACGATGCTGCTATTGACTGGGATGAAACCACACGGGCTCCGCTTCCACCGACGATGCGGGCGCACTCGCTGTGCATCCGCACGAGGCTGGTGCTTCACCCGCCATTTGCGTCTCGCCCACGTAACTCTAGTGCGACTTCATAAGCCGTGATCAAAGCCATACGAGCCGCCAAAGACAGTGTTAAAAACTATTGTGAACATGGTTATAAAAATAACCAAAGAACGCATTTTCAACCAAGTCTCGTAACTTGGATGGCGTTGAAGTCTCCGAGAAAAAAAAATAGAGATTTATTTATTTTCTAAGTCCAATACCGTAGAGAGTTACAGCCCGAAATGTACAATTTTCACGCAAATTGTACATTACCAGTTCTCCTATGTATTCTTTCCTTTATTATTATTTTTTGAATATTCTATCTCTTTGACGACGCTTCCAAAGTGTCAATATAACCTCTGAAGAGAGTAATAGTTGTTACATATTTTGGCTGTTTGTTTTTCTCCCCCTCTCTCTTTTCATGGTAGTTCGGGTCCTTTGGGTTGTTTGGGCTACCGAACTATCTGGTTGGTCTTCCGAAGCTTTGCCTATCTTCTTCTTTTTCGCGCCATGCTTATGGGGAAGACAGTTCGGTCCTGACTTCTATGCTGGACAGTGGTTCCGCTCCCGGTATTGTGCTCGCTTTGGATTTACTTCGTCTTGGATTTACCTTGCTGTGAATTTACCTCGCTTCACGCCAGGATTAACGAATCCGTGATTTGTTTTGCAAGCTAAGTATTTTAATGGTTGTGTGTAGAAGACACCTGGTCTCTGTTGGACTTTAGCGTGTGCCATACTGCACTACTATTTGCAGCGTGCACTCTCTTCCACGAAAATCCAAAGCAGGACTTTGATTTCACAAAGGGTCAGAGCATAAAAAGGACCACTCACTTAGAAGGAACACTGCTTGAGGATCCGTACCTCCAGTGTGCCATTTCCTATTTTTAAGATAAGTTATTACTTAGTTTTTTTGTTGTTGTTGTTTTTACGATTGGTTGTTTCTTTGTTTCTTTTTCCTTTCCCCCAGCTTGAGGATCCGTACCTCCTGGGAGAAAGATCTTCCACATTCTCGCCCGTATTTTTCGGGCCGTTTTTAGCTTGTCTTTGCCGTTTTGTTTATTTGTTTTACTTTGCCTTGGTCGATTCCTGCCCGACCTTGTGGGTGTTCAGGCAGTCTTCGTGATCTATGCCCTTGTGGTGTTTTATTTTTCTATTTGGCTTCCGACGCTAAATTGTTTCTTACACCACGTTTTCCTTTCGTTACACAAGTGTTTTTATTCAGAGTTCCTCAGCACTATTCGTTAATCTCCATTCTGGGTTGGAGATTAACTTGTTTAAATTAGGGTTAGTGTTTTTTTTTTTTTTTTTTTTTTTTGCTAATACTTTGATTAAAAATACTTACGAGTTGGGACGCCAACTTAGGGGTAAATGTTCGTGAGTTATTTTTTTTAACATCTGGTGTTGATTTCCACGTACATCACCCCCACTGTGATTAAATTGGTGATGTACGCAACTATCAATTTCTCATGACTGAATCATTTGTATACCTCCCTAATGAGTGTAACCTTTTAAATAAACATCATACCGTCATAGAACTTTCACTCAGTCCCAGTCAGGAAAACAAACGACATCTGTGTTAAGTTCTGGTTTTGACTAAAGCTGAATGCTTAACGTTCTTGGACTTGGGTATATTAAGCTGATATCCTAGAATAGATTATAACTTTGCTACACCTGGGTTCCCACTGCCAGCAGGTGGATGCTCAGCCCGAAAGGAAGAGGAAGAATTTTATGATCTTGCATTTTTCTTCCATACACGTCCACGCAGACGCTCAGCCTACGCTATCTCCCTTTTCACATTTACACACTTACACATCCAACATTCAGCACACATATTCTGTATTTTCCTTCCACCCCTTCTCATACAACATTCACACCCCCATACACAACACGCACGGTTCCCGAACCTACTAATCGGGTGGTGGCAGCGTGACGTAGGCCTGGAACCTTACATCTGTTCACTGCAGACGATTTTTTCCTGAATAATTTTATTCATATTCTCGGTCGAGCCCGAACTCAACCAGACACATAAAAATCTACTTGGTCTACGCCCCGCTACAATATTTACCATTCGTCCATTTTTTTCAAAGTCCAAATTTAACACCGGTCCGATGTTTCTCAACAACTAACAAAATTCCGATAATATTTACCATTCGTTCATTTTTTGCAAAGTCCAAATTTAACACCGGTCCGATGTTTCTCAACAACTAACAAAATTCCGATAATATTTACCATTCGTCCAATTTTGGCAAAGTCCAAATTGGACAACGGTAAAATGTCCGATTTTTCTCAACACCTAACAAAATTTCGATAATATTTAACATTCGTCCATTTTTTGCAAAGTCAAAATTTGACATCGGTTAAATGTCCAAATATTCCTAAACTAACCTGAAATCCAAATTTAACATCGGTAAAATGTGCAATTTCTCTCAAGACCTAACAAAATTCTGATAATATTTACCATTCGTCCATTTTTTTCAAAGTCCAAATTTAACACCGGTCCGATGTTTCTCAACAACTAACAAAATTCCGATAATATTTACCATTCGTCCATTTTTTTGCAAAGTCCAAATTTGACATCGGTAAAATGTCCGATTAATCTCAACACCTAACAAAATTTCGATATTTACCATTCGTACATTTTTTGCAAAGTCTAAATTTGACATCGCTGAAACGTCCAAATATTACCTATACCTAACATAACCTGAAGTCCAAATTTAACATCTGTAAAATGTCCGATATTTCTCAACACCTAACAAAATTCCGATAATATATACCATTCGTCCATTTATTGCAAAGTCCAAATTTGACATCGGTAAAATGTCCGATTTTTCTCAACACCTAACAATATTTTGATAATATTTACCATTCGTCCATTTTTTGGAAAGTCCAAATTTGACATCAGTGAAATGTCCAAATATTCCATATACCTAACCTAACCTGAAGTCCAAATTTAACATTGGTAATATGTCCGATTTTTCGCAACGCCTAACAAAATTCCGATAATATTTACCATTCGTCCATATTTTGCAAAGTCCTAATTTGACATCAGTAAAATGTCTGATTTTTCTCAACACCTAACAAAATTCCGATAATATTTACCATTCGTCCATTTTTTGCAAAGTCCATATTTGACATCGGTAAAATGTCCGATTTTTCTCAACACCTAACAAAATTCCGATAATATTTACCATTCGTCCATTTTTTGCAAAGTTCAAATTTGACATCGGTAATATGTCCGATTTTTCTCAACACCTAATAAAATCACGATAATATTTACCATTCGTTCATTTTTAACAAAGTCCAAATTTGACATTGGTAAAATGTCCGATTTTTCTCACCACCTAACAAAATTCCAATAATATTTACCATTCATCCATTTTTTGCAAGGTTCAAATTTTACATCGGTAAAATGTCCGATTTTTCTCAACACCTAACAAAATTCCGATAATATTTACCATTCGTCCATTTTTTGCAAAGTCCAAATTTGACACCGGTCCGATTTTTCTCAACACCTAACAAAATTCCGATAATATTTACCATTCGTCCATTTTTTGCAAAGTCCAAATTTGACACCGGTCCGATTTTTCTCAACACCTAACAAAATTCCGATATCTACCATTCGTTCATTTTTTGCAAAGTCCAAATTTTACATCGGTAAAATGTCCAAATATTCCATATACCTAACCTAACCAAACCAAACCTAAACCAACCTAACCGAACCTAACCTAACCTAACCTAACCTTACCTCACCCATCTAACCTAACCTAACCTAACCTAACCTAACTAAACCTAACCTAAGAAAGAGAGAGAAAGAGCTAGAGAGAGAGAGAGACAGAGAGAGAGAGAGAGAGAGCGAGAGAGAAAGAGAGAGAGAGAGAGAGAAAGAAGAGAAAGAGAGAGAGAGGAGAAAGAGAGAGAAAGAAAGAGAAAGAGAGAGAGAGAGAGAGAGAGAGAGAGAGAGAGAGAGAGAGAGAAAGAGAAAGCGAGAGCGAGAGAGAAAGAGAGAGAGAGAGAGGGAGGGAGGCAAAGAGAGAGAGAGAGAGAGAGAAAGAGAGAGAGCGATGAGAGAGAGAAAGAGAGATAGAGCTAAGGGAGAGGAGGAGAGAGAGAGAGAGAGATAAAGAGAGAGAGAGAGCGCGCGAGAGAGAAAGAGAGAGCGAGAGAGAGAGAAAGAGAGAAAGAGATAGAGGGGGAGGAATAGGAGGAGAGAGAGAGAGAGATAAAGAGAGAGCGAGAGAGAGAGAGAGAGAGAGAGAGAGAGAGAGAGAGAGAGAGAGAGAGAGAGAGAGAGAGAGAGCGAGAACGAGAGAGAAAGAGGGAGAGAGAGAGAGAGAGAAAGAGAGAGAGAGAGCCACATTCGTCCCGAAACCTTTCCTAATGGTGCCGATTCATCAAATAAAATTGCATGGCGTTGCAATTACAGCCAACAACTGGTCTCTTCTACACGAGCCAAGATGGTCAAGCTTAGCAAGCTGTATAAAGGGGATCACCCGAAGGAGTCGAAATGATCAAGACGTCCGCACTCACGGAGGAGAAGACGCCAAGTCGTCAGCACCATAGCCAAAATCGGCAGTCCCATGTGGACATCAAAAGAATCAGTTAAAATCACGATAATACGAATCAGTAAAATCTAAACATTTGTATTAATCAAATCATCACAAATCAGAAACCAAATTAGTAAAACAATTAGAAAATCGGTAAAAAACAATTTGAGAAATGAGAGTTATTATTATGGACACTCATTACTAAAATCATTATCGATTACTGAGAAATCTATGTAATCGATTACTGAGAAATTATGTAATCGATTACTGAGAAATTAGGTTAATCGATTACTGAGAAATCTAGGAAATCGATTACTGAGAATTAGGTAATCGATTACTGAGAAATCTAGGAAATCGATTACTGAGAAATCTAGGAAATCGATTACTGAGAAATCTAGGTAATCGATTACTGAGAAATCTAGGTAATCGATTACCGGATATCTAGGTAATCGATTACTGAGAAATCTAGGAAGTCGATTGCTGAGAAATTAGGTAATGATTATGAGAAATTATGTAATCGAATACTTAGAACTCTAGGTATTTGATTACGGGGAATCTAGGTAATCGATTATGAAGAAATTGGTAATCGATTACGGGAAAAAATTAGGAAGTCGTTTTACTGGGAAATTTAGTGGGGACTTCATAACCCGTGACCAAAAGCCCATACGAGCCGCCAAGACAGTGTTAAAAACTATTTTTGAACATGGTTATAAAAAAAACAAAGAACGCATTTTAAACCAAGTTGGGGTTCTTGGATGGCGTT
>NW_025918244.1:0-5873 GCF_019202785.1 Penaeus chinensis | reverse complement strand
AAATTTGTGCTGTGCAGGTCCGTAGTGAGAAGATATGCAGTGCATAATCTTGTAGGGATGGCGTAATGGCATCAGTGTTGGTAACAAAAATTGTATGGTTCAAGATGAACAAACAATATGATAAAAATATTAATCATAATAATGATGATGACGATAATAGTGATAATATTGACTGTAAATTTATTTAAGAATTTTCATAATATAGAGCTTAGGACATGATGATTATAAAAAAATCATGATGATGATAATTTATTAAATAAGATTAATGATTAGAATAATATTACTAATAGTATGATGTTGATGAAGATGATTGATAATAATAATAATAATAATAATAATAATAATTATAATGATAATAATGATAATGATGTTGATAATGATAATAATAATGGTTAAAAACAATAGTTATAATAATAATAATAATAATAAGAAGTAACAATAATAATAACAATATACTAATATTAGTAGTAGTAATAACAACTGCAAATAAAACACACAATAATATGATAACTGTTATGATGTAATTGTACATGTAAGATATAGGGACAGTAGCAAAACGCTGATAAACAATGGTCATAGTGCTTACGGACGGATTGATAGTATTAATAGTTATACTATAATTTAATGGACGAATAAAACTATGATGGATAATACAAAATTATACAACGATGTCAAGGGAAAATAACAAATCAATCTAACTACAACTACCACTACCATATAGTGATATATTGTTGATAATCAGGTAACCACTGCTACTACTATTGATTGTAATAATGCAACCAAAATGGCATACAACAAGAAATAAGTCGGTATTCATATTCATTTCTTAAATAATATAATAGCAACGGTTATGCTTACTTCCCTTTTCATGTGCAGTAACAATATATTCTGCATTTTCAGGGGGGAAGGCTAAAAGACATCCAACATTGTGTGATGACGAGGACACATGCGCCTTTGTGGTTGACATGCTCCGGCATGGTCAAGGCCGGTTTCGCAGGAGACGACGCCCTCGTTTGCCGTGTTTCCCTCCAATCGTCGGCCGACCCCGCCACCAGTGTGTGCATGGTCGGCATGGTCAGAAGGACGCCTACGTCGGTGATTGAGGCTCTCAGTGCAAGAGAGGATATCTCTGACTCACCTTTACCTATCGAGCACGGTTTATCATCACATTGGGGACGTCATGAGATGAAGATCTGGCATCACTCCTTTCTACAACGAACTCGTGTTGCTCCTGAGGAATCTCCCGTCCTCGCTCACTGAGGTCCTCTCAACCCAAGGCAACCGTGAGAAGATGACACCAATCATGTTTCGAGTCTTTTAGCCCCCTCCCTGCCATGTACCCGTCGCCTCCAGGACCATGTGTCCCTCTACGCCTCAGGTCGACAACATACAGGCCTCGTCTGTGACTCGGGCGATGGCGGTCTCCCACGACGTCCCCGTTTCATAAACGAAGGTTCGCTCTTGCCTCAACGCTATCCTTCGTCTCGGATCTTGCTGGCCGTGATCACACACTCTGTATTTGATGAAAATTCACAGATCTCACCGAACGTGCTATTCATATCACATACCTACCAAGCTGAACGAGAAATCGTCCGGATATTAAGGAGAAGCTGTGCACATTGCCCTCGGATTTTGATGGCGAAATGAACAATGCTGCTGCCTCATTCCTCGATCGATAAGTCTTACGAGCTTCCCGAACGGACAAGTCATTACCATCGAAACGAGCGTTTCCGATGCCGAGGCCCTGTTCCAGCCTTCCTTCTTGGGCATGGAGTCTGCATGGTCTTCCACGAACAATTTCATTGTTCCATCAGAAGGATGCGATATTGATATCAGAAAAAATCTTTTGCGATATAGTTATGTCTGGTGGTACCATACCATTTACCCAGGTATCGCTGACCTGCATGCCAGAGGAAATCACAACTCAGATCTGTCTGGCTCCTTCCACCATCAAGATCAAGATCATTGCTTCCTCCTGAGACGTAATACTCCGTGTGGATCGGGCGGTTCCATCTGCCTCTCTGTCCACCTTCCAGTCCATGGGGTCACAAAGAAGAATAACGAAGAATCTGGACCGTGGCATTGTACATCGAAAGTCTTTCTAAACAAAAATTATTGGCTTCTAATAGACCAATGTCGAAAAAAATAAATAAACCTATACATATTAGGTTAGCTTCATACCTACATTCCCTATCTGTTTAAAAACTGAAGTGGCGAGCGAATAAAATTGTCGTGTGTCAAGAAAAAAAAGGGCTAAGGAGAACAATATATAAATTGTTTATACTTAACAAGAAATTAAAAAAAAATACTAGAGCATGAAAGACAGTTGTGCTATTACTATAGCTCGTGAAAAAATATATTTTTATTTTGATGAAAATATCTTTACAGCATTACTTCATAAAAATGTTGTTGGACCTTATAGAGAATAATAAACATCAACGGAGTATGGGAAATCGAGTATCAGAAGATTTTGCAGCAGTATTCGTGAAGTTCCGCCTTGTTGAAGACAATTTCCGTCATATCCATTAGTTTTTAATTACCCGAAGATCCCTTCACAAGAGTCTCTAGGAATTCTTCTTGAATCACCCCCTGAATTATCAAGCAAAAGAGTATTTATGCTCTTCTTAACATTGTTTTACTTACTGGATATCAAATAGGTTATATGGTTGAAGTATAATGTAATGTGAAAAAACGCTCCTTATTGGTCAACGGTTAATTAATGTTTGTTTCAAAAAAACAATGAACAAAAAGAAAATTAAAAACATACAAAGATCTAGTCACGTCCTAGTGAAAACGAACGTGCCATGGAAACCTACGGACTCTACCCATCATGTTTGTTTATTTGTCCTTGTTTCAATGGTTTCCCCCCTGCTATAACTTAAGTGTATGTACTTGCAACTTATAAATGAGCATCTTGGAACTCTATCCAATTCACCATGAATACTACACTATGGACGATTCCTGGCAGTCTGGGAGCAGAGCAGAATGCGCTTTGTTATATAAAAACAATATTTGAGCCCCATGAATTCTAGAAAGGTTCATGACTAATCATACAGATTAGCAAAGTCAGGCCGTGTGACAAAACAAAGTGTGGGGTACCTCTTCTAGGATTTTGTACATCATTAAAGCTTCCTTCAAAGAAGACTTGCTGAGTTTGATTAATTCTAACACCCTAAAGCAGTGAGCATTAAGCACTATTACCGGTTTCACGCAAATTCATTCATTCCATTGGGGTTTATATAAACAAGAACATAGCAGTGAGTTAATTGTGACGCAAGATCACAAGTGGCAGTCAGTACAGGTTTTGTAATGTCGAAGAAACTAAGTGTAAGCTGTGTAATGAAGAATATAAGCGAACACTTGCACATTATATCCAGAGCCATGTGTTACAGGCTTTTCATCATACCGCCTAGCATAAGGTACTGGAGAACTGGTAACATTATATCATCTGATGTCTTAGAAGTTATACTTTATGTTTGTAGTCCTATATTTGGAATATGACAACATAAGACAATTAATGTTTATAAACCTAAAATTTCAAATACAATACCATAATTTTTCTGTAATTTAAGCCCATGCATCAAAATGTTACATAGCTAGCCCACGCCTGTGCAGTTGGCAGGGATGGTAAAATTAAAAGACTAAACTAAACTAAAATTCCATTGTTATTTTAACAAAACCAATATTCTCGACATACTAAATATATATATATATATATAATATATATATATATAATAATATAATATATATATATATACACACATATATATATATTATTATATATATATATTATATATATATCTATTATATATATATTTATATTATAATTCACACACACACACATACACAACACACACCACACAATATATATAATATATTAATACAAATATGTATATATATGCATTTCTTTACTTTTATTTGTATGTGTATATGTCTATATATGTGCTTATAACTTATCAAATGCATACACACCACACACACGACACACACACACTCGTCTAATTTTTATATATGTAACTATCGTTCTTAATATTTGTCACATCATTCATGTCAAAACAAAGCTCGTTTATTTATCACATATGACCATAAAAGGACCAAGGTGACTGTTAGCGGCTTAGATTATGATACCGAGACCATGTAAAAAGAAAGAGATAATAAAAAGGGAGGAACACTCAGAGATGGAGGTTGCCGTTACAGCCTGAAAAAAACACCAGTGAATTTCAGGCTTCGTTAATTTGTTTAATAAGTGCATTCCGTAGTTTTTTGGCAACAGCTTTAGAAACTCTTTATACTCGGGAATCAAATCAAAGGTTTAAAAATAAAAAGTAAGAACTTTGCTTCGTTATTCTTTTTATATAATATTTCCTCTGAATAGTGTGTTATTACTGTTTTTATTTTATGCCCTTTCAAAAAATGTTACAATATAAAATTTACATTACTAGTAAGAGATTAAGGAGCTTGCTTTTTGGTGTATAAAAATATTTGTCTTATGGAAGATACTTAACGATTCGATGGATGACTTCTACATCTATACTGTTATACCTATATAATCAATTTCAGTTATTTCGCGATGAGCCATAATCTGGAATCAAGGATATGAATACCCTTGGTTTTTTTTTTTTTATAGGCTGCTCTTCGATTCGACTTATATGTAGAAGACGAAGCTTCGCCTTGTAATGGTTCCTGATATGACCAAAACCAGCTTCAGCCACTCGACGTCCCCCCCATCCACATCAGCACACACCACACAAACACACACACCACACACACAAACCACAACTCACACTCTACAAAAACACACCAGGGTGTGTGATGGTCGGCTGGGGTCAGAGGGACGATTACGTCATGAAGAGGTCCAGGCCTGGAGATATTATCCTTACCTGTGAAATATCCTGTGCTGTTGTGGTGCAGCGGTGCGACCTTTCGGTACCGATCTCGTTAAAGCAATCTTGCTGACCTGCGTTCCAATCTCGCGACATTGGATGGTAACCGGTCATTTCCTTGCAAATAGCTGGTATTTATAAGCAAAATATAACAGAAGCAGTTAATACCAGAATATCTATTGCTACAAATGGAATAAAACCAAAATTTATTATTTAATAATTATACCAGTATACCCACAGCTTGTGACGACACCGCCGATTGAGGCTCAATACTACCGCAGAGAAGATGGCATCCCCAAAACCATTCCAAGTTGCTGTGTCCCTTTCAGACATTGGTTGCGTTTGCCAATGGTCGCCGTCCATTCAAGCAATGGTGTTCTCACATGGATCCTGTATCGGAAGGACTCAATATTCCCTTGTCATTCTACTAGATCGTCCAAAGTTACATCGGTGCGATTTAGGAAGTTTCTGATCTGATTCATTGACCGTTCGTTCGAGATTCCCGGCGGCCGTGTCATAGAGTCTGGAACGAATGTGTCCGATTCCTAATTCTGTACCGCCTATTTATCCACTATATATAGATATATATATATAGGAATATGCTTTATATAAATACACACACACATTTCACGCTATTGAGTATATTTTATATATATTATGATATATATTTTTTTATATTTATATATATATATTTTTTACACGTGTACAAATGTATACACACACACCATATACAGGGTACACACACACAAACACATTTATATATATATCTCAAATTATTATATATAGAGGTATAAGGTATATATGTTGTATATATATGTATACTTTGGTATATCCATACATTATATTGTGCTGGTATAAGTTTGTGCGTTTCTTTTTGTATTTGGAACAGAAATTCTTATTAACATGTACATGATTTAGTAGAAGCGTACAAAAGTTAGCACGAGCATACGGGTCAGATCCGCACTGATTTTTTTGTATATCTACTTTATA
>NW_025918243.1:5000-7500 GCF_019202785.1 Penaeus chinensis | reverse complement strand
AGAGAGAGAGAGAGAGGAGAGAGAGAGAGAGAGAGAGAGAGAGAGAGAGAGAGAGAGAGAGAGAGAGAGAGAGAGAGAGAGAGAGAGAGAGAGAGAGAGAGAGAGAGAAACGTACCATCACGACAGTCAGCATCCTAACACCTCCCCCCCCCCCCCCCACACCCACACGAACCTCCCTTAACCTCCCTAAATTACCTAACAAAAAAACGAAAAAAATGCCAAGTCACATCCAGATGAACCGTCAGCTGAGAAGAAGCGACAAAGACAACGACTCCCGATAGGGGATAGGGGAAAGGAAAGGAGGGAGGGGGAGTGCTGGTAGAGAGGAAGTGGGGGAGGGGAAAACGAAGAAAGGGGAAGGGGAAGAAGGGTTATTAGGGGAGGGGAAGAAGGATTATTGAGGGATGGGGAAGAAGATGGAGAACAGGGGAGGGAAAGGGGAAGAAACAGCGGGGGGATGGGAAGGAAACATGGAAACGGGAACATAGGTTGGAGGGGAACAAGATAGGAGATAGGAGAAGACGGGAGATAAAAGAAGGGTAAGAAAGGGGACAGGGGGGAGGGAGGATAAGGCAGTGACGTCCCTCTGGCCTTCTCCAGCAGCCATCGCTCTCGCCCGCACGTCGTGGATGCCGTCGAGACTAGATCCGCCAAGGCCAAACACCCTTTCGGTCAGCTGGAGATCACGAGGGCAGGCGGGCGTGCGGGCGGGCTGGAATGGGGATGGGGAGGGGAGGGGAGAGGAATAAAGGGGGGGGGGGTGCTTTAAATACATACACAAACGTACGGAAGGGCATACACCAACATGTATAAACGTAAAAAGGGCACATACACTACATGTATATGTATAGGCCTATATAAATAAATCCACCTCCCTACTTGTATACGTAAGTATCTATAAACATATGCAGAGACATACAAAAACAATTAGTACACGCACACTAGCACACACACACACACACATAAACAGAGACAGTCTTAACAAAGCATGTTCTCCCGACGTGGAATTTCGCCCGTGAACTCAAGATACAAGTAACACGACAGCTTGTATTAATTCAAGGTTGTGTAATGGTCGGGTTTACGGCGCGCCATATGAGCATGTACATCCCCCCCGCCTCCCTCCCTCCCTCCCTCTCTTCACCCCTTCTCTCTCTCTCCTTCACCCTCCTCCCCCCCTCCCCCTCCCGACCACAAGGCCACAGTACTTCCACACCCCCTTTCGTATCCGCCTCCCCCCCCCTTTCATCTTTACTCAACAATGTGTACACACCCGAAATAACACGCTTTACCTAATTTTCCCATCACTTGAGGGTTAGCGTGTTGTGTTTGTTAGCGAAAGTATTTTCTTCTCTCTCGATGTCACTCTCACTTTTCTTTTTCTTCTTTCTCTCTCTTCTTTATTTTCGTATCGCGTGTGATTGCCGTTTCGTATTTGTTAGCGGGTCTCTCTCTCTCTCTCTCTCTCTCTCTCTCTCTCTCTCTCTCTCTCTCTCTCTCTCTCTCTCTCTCTCTCTCTCTCTCTCTCTCTCTCTCTCTCTCTCTCCTCTCCCTCTCTCTCTCTCTCTCTCTCTCTCTCTCTCTCTCTCTCTCTCTCTCTCTCTCTCTCTCTCTCTTTCAGACAATATCCTCATCTGAGCTAGCAATTTCCCGTCTCTCTTCCCCTGCCTGATACCTCCCCTTCGACCAGACGCTTCCAGAAGTTTCATAGTCTTCATAACGTCTTGCTGTTCTCACACACTCACTCACTCACACACACACACACACACACACACACACACACACACACACACACACACACACACACGCACACACACACACCAAGTAACCTTCCCCTCCCCCCAGGGCGTGGTTGGGAGTTTAAATGAAATTTAACAAAATGACTTCTGTGTTACGTCCTTCCACACCTTCCATAGGTCATACCAGATCGAAGTTGTCTGAGCCTTTCCGTGTCTCGCACTAATATGATATTGGCACAACACAGACAGGCGTCGTCGGCACCTTCATGTGTGCGTGTGTGTAAGCTGGAGGGTGAGAGCGGAGTGGGAAATATACATACTTATAAAAGAGACATTGACAGAGCCGCAGCAAATGCACATACGGACACACAGACACAGACACACGCTGGTGTGCAAAAAGAAGTATCAACCACAAAACGGTAATAATAACAATAAAAAAACTGATAAATCACTTAGCAAACCGCTCCCTCTCTCCCCTTTACCCACGTCTCAAAGGGAGTAAAGCATAGTTGTAGACGCCAAGCTATCAGGGTCATGGCATTTGGGGGAAAATTTATGAAAGAAAACACTATAAAAATAACGCTCTTGCTCACTATCCCTCTTCCCCCTCCCCCTTTATCCAACCACGGGTCAATACTGCATTACTTACAGGTCTGTAGTAGAGAGACATGCTGTGTTAGACTACATGCTGAGGTGGAGGAGGACAAGACGCGATTCAAAA
This sequence comes from Penaeus chinensis, assembly GCF_019202785.1. Lineage (NCBI taxonomy): Eukaryota > Metazoa > Arthropoda > Malacostraca > Decapoda > Penaeidae > Penaeus > Penaeus chinensis. The sequence goes on along the minus strand of NW_025918243.1, from coordinate 5,043 downwards.
CACCTATTTTTTTGTAGGTGTGTTATTTGATTTGATTATATAT
>NW_025918242.1:0-13828 GCF_019202785.1 Penaeus chinensis | reverse complement strand
AATGAAAAGGCAGTGAGGGGTCAAATTTTTTAAAACGAAAAAAAGAAGGAAATCGGTTCCGAGGGAAAAATGTGCAGTCAAGAATCTTTAAACCCCTTTCCCCCAAAACAAGTTAACGTCAAAGGCTTTGGTGTTTTTACAGACGGGCAAAGAACAGTTCGATATTTGAGAAAAAAAGGCATTTTTTTAAAGGTTTTCGTGTTTTTCCCCGGGGTTTATAACGATGGGGGGTTTTTGCAATCCCATTTTTTAGGTTGGGCAAAAATCCCAAATAAAAACATATATATTATATATATATATATATTTTTATATGCAAACCATATGATTTTTTTAATTCCCTCACACACACACACAAAACACACACCACACAAAACACCACCACACCCACACCCCACTTTTATACATATATGTATATGTGTATATGTATAAATTTTTTTTTTAAATTAAAAAACCGTAAATCCCAATTTTTTTTTGGGGAAAATTAAATTTAAAAACGGGTATCGGGACATTTTTGCAGCGGTGGTTTTAAAAAGCTTCAATTAAAATTAAAATTTAAAAAAATAAAATTTTTGCTGATTAAAATAAAACCCCCCACACTAAAGAAAAACCCGGGACTTGAAAAATTTCATTTTTCAAAATCTTTTACGTTGTTGGGCATTCCATTAAAATTTTTATCAAAAATAACCCAAGGCTTTTATAAAAATTGCTAACAATAGAAAAGCTTCAAAATTTTGGGCGAAATTCGTTTTATCAAGTTTTGACAGACCAAACTTTTAAATTTAAGTTTTTAAAGGGAAAGACCATTCCCCCTTCATTTTTTAATCATGAGGTGGGAAACCCTTGTGAGTGGCTTTTTGAAAGGGTTTTTCTCTCATTCCCCTTTTCTTCTCTTTTATGTTTTTTGTTCGCATGAGTGTGTGTTGCTCCGGGAGTTTTAAAGGGAATTAATATATGTTCCATAGGGTTTGTTCCCCGGGGGTTTTATCACACGTATATTAATGCTGTGGAATCGTGATATTTCGAACAGTAAGGTGGTGTTTTATTTCTATATTCAAAAATTTTTTAAACTTTTTTTTTCTTAAAAAAAACCTTAAATAAAACCAAAATTTCGTAGGGCCCTTAAGTTCGACTCTTCCCCCCAGCAAAAGCGTGGCGATCGTAAAATTTAAGGGGCGGAGCCCCCCGAAAAAACAACCCCGTGAACTTAAGTTTGTCAAATTTTACGGCGATTTCCATTTTTTTCCCCTTTTAAATTTAAACACAAGCAATAAAAAAAGACAAAATTTTGTTAGGCTAGTTAAAAGGGTTAAAACGGTTTTTTAATTTTGGTTTTCCCGATAGGCTTTGCTTTTTTTGGGCCCTTAGATTTTTTAAAATAAATTAAAAAAAGCGAGTGGGAAATCCACTATGGTTTTTTCGAAAGTAATCAAAATCTCTATGCCGAGTTCCCCTTTTAAAATTTTTTATGTACTCTATAATCTTGGATATCAGGGGATTACAGATGACAAAACCCCCCCCCCCCACCCAAAAAAAAAAAAAATTTATTATTATATATAAATATACGGTATCAGTCCTTTTCCAATTAACCCGGGTTAAATTTTGCCCAAAAAATTATAGTTTTCTATCTTCAGGTTTGTTAAAATATCAAAAAAATCAAAAAGCTTAACCGAGCTAAATGAAATTTTGTAATTTCAATAGGGGGAAAACCAATTCAGAAAAACTCACCCTTGCAGCCCAGCCAGGAACGACGAGGAAAACAAGCGCTCGGGTTCCCCGCTGGGGAGTGGGGAAATGCAGCACAGAATCCCCTTTATCATCACTCCCGTCACTTTTGCAATTTTTTTCATTTAGATGCATCCCCTTCACTTTTTGAAAATTTTTTTATTTCTTACACCCACACTTTGTGTTGTTTTTTTTTTTTTTTTGTTTTTGACCTTCCAACACTCTTTTCTTTTCTTTTTTTTAAAGCTTCCTTTTTTTCGTTTTTTCCCTTATTTTTTTCTTTTTTGTTTTACTTCACACATTTCGTTTATTTTATTATTTTTTTCTTTTTTTACACTCCCGGTATTTCTTTTTTTTTTTTTTTTTTTTTTTTGTAAACTTTCTTTTGTTTTTTTATTTTAGACTTCACTTCATTTCTCTTTTTTGTTTAACATTTTCACAATCACTTTTTGTTTTTTTTTTTTTTTTTACACTTCACATCACTTTTCGTTTTTATTTTTGGACACTTCCATCCACTTTTCTTTATTATATCTTCACATCACTTTCACTCTTTTAACACTTCACCAATCACTTTTTGTTTTTTACACTTCACATTGTCACTTTTTAGGACACTTCATATCACTTTTTGTTTTATTTCACACCACGCTATTTTGACACGTCACATCACTTTGTGTTTGACCACCACATCACTTTCGTATTTTTTTTTTTTTTGCGGGGGGACACATCACCTTTTTTGACACACATGACTTTACTTTTTGTTTTTCTTACCACTTCACATCACTTTAGAAAATTATTTTTTTAGTTTGAAAAACATCACTATGTTTTTTTTTTTTTTTTTTTTCTTCTTTTCTTTCTTTCTTTTTTTTTTTTTTTTTTTTTTTTTTTTTTTTTTTTTTTTTTTTTTTTTTTTTTTTTTTTTACTTTCACGCACTTTCGAAATTATTTTCTATTTTGACAACTTCACATGCACTTTCCGGTTTTTTTTTTTTCTTGTTTGTCACTTCAACATGACTTTCGTAATCATGTAATAAGAAATCTAATCACATCGCAAATCACTTCGTAATTACTCTGACCTTGCTAATGACTTTCGTATTTATTTAAACTGAAACTATACATTATAATTTTACGGCCGTATTGTTTAAAAAAATTAACCCATGTTCTGTCCCTGTAGTTTGTTTTTTTTGAGAATGTTGTTATTTACGGATGGTCCACATGTGCTCAGCCGGCAGGAGGCTATCAGTAGCCCCTAGTTACCAATCCTGACTTCCCCATTCCTGAAGTGGCGGGAAAATGTGTTTTTATCGTTTTAATACAGTTGACATCGATACTGTTATTATTGTTATTGATGTTATGATTATTGAATTGCTATTAAAATCCTCGTATAATATTTAAGACAAATTAAATAATGCAAAAGACCCTTTACAAAAGTCGAGGAAAAAGGGTGTTGAAAAGGTTTGATAGGTAAGACTAATAACTGACATTTGGTGACACATGCACTTGTAGAGCCATCTGTGTGTAAATAAAATAACTTTGTATTACCTTGGGTATGGCATGTATTCTTGCCGTACGTGGCGATGGGTTAGGGCCCCTTTCCCTGTTTATGAACCCTTCGTGAAGAAATTTCGGTATTCCATACGCTTTCCCTCTCACAGAAACCTTTCGTACAGCGTGAGTATGTTGGCACACTGAGGGTTTCATTAAAAGGAGGGGAGAGATGCCTTAAGAGAACATGTCTTCTTCTTTTATGGTTTTATTAGGAAAAAAATAATTTAAATTGTGACTGATAAGCAGAGAGCTAGACAATAAATAAAACGGTGGTGTTGCAGAATACCTTCTCAGTAGTTTAATGAAGCTACAATAACTGTGTTATCGATCACTGCCAGACTACATAAATTGTTCATGCAAAGTATAACCGATATAACTCGATAAATTTTAAAGAACTAGGTAAGAATATTACGTACAGTACTCTTAAATGCATAAATATTTAATATATGCAATTAAGTCATTAAAGATTCGCAATAAATTTATTTGTGTTTTGTAATAAAGTCTTCTGTCCTGTCAAAAAAAAAAAATCGCCTAATAAAAATTTATTAATAAGTAAATATGCCCTTGTTTCATCTAATACATTTTGATGAACTTGATGTGATGTGGGTCGGTGCCTTAAAAAATGGTAATAATCATGAATTCATAAAGAAAAGGAGATATGTTCAACCCTGCCTCCCTCCTGTGGACGGAGGGATGTAGTAGCGCTACTATTCATGAAGTGTGAAATTCTCAAATTTGATAGCATGAACAGGAAAAAATTATACATATTCTAAGATTGTTTTGTTTATTTTTCCGAATTCTACAAGGTCCCTTTCAGTTTTAATTATATGACCGGTAATTCGTTAAAATTTAGATCCCTAAAAACTTCTTTCAGTAGTAATAAATAATATATTTTCTAATAAATAAAGATTCTATATACTCAAAAATCACTTGATAGAGGAATATATGAGCGCGTGAAAATCTAAACTTAATTTGTACATTACAGTGTAGTACTTCTTGGAATGTTCACAAATCATTGTCACTCTAGATCGGAATTACTTAACTTGAGTTTTGCGACAGATTTAGCTTCGCCCTGGTCTTCATATATGACCCAGCAAGACAAAATGGTGTTTACGCTTTGCTCAATATATTCTGTGTGACTGAAGATACATCCTTCGGTAGATATAATTTCTGTTTCTTGTGAGCCTCGATGTGTAGTTTCTTTTTTAAAAGCTATTTTCTAAAATGACACTACAGTTCCTGATGTGATAAGCAAAACAGTGGAAATCAACATCAATTCAGTGAAACAAAGACTTGTTTTAAATGCTTGACATCGAGTGCTCTTTTGGGTAAACTTTATGTCAGATAATTTCTTGGCTCTGGTCTGTGAATGTTGTTTTGTCATCTTGAATTTAATGCATATAAGTGTGAAACGAATTACTAGGGAAGGCTGAGGAAATGAATTGTGTTTAAACTCAGGATGAAATAGTAGCCACTTGTAAAAACATATGTTTTATAACATTCTAATTTTTGTGATCTCCTAATCATTATACATAAATGTTATAATTATACCCGGGCTGTAGGGATGTTTTTGATTTCTGGGAAGCCCAAGTACGGTCCTGAAAAACATATCGTATACTTATATTTTTAGGCTATACGTTTTTTCTCTTTTTTTTTTTTTTGGGATGGGGGGGTTTGACAATCGGTCATATCAATGTGGATTAGTAAGAGTAAGTTCAGCATATTGCAGCCCCGAACATGCCGATATTTTAAACAACGAAATAATACAATAGATTGGCCCTCTTCATTCGTGCAAATAATATCTCATGTCTTCTTTCCCAATTGGTAATTTCCTGATTTCTTCTTCAGTACCATTATTTACTAAAGGTTATTGTGGTACCTCAATGCTTTATAACTATAATATTGCATAATTTTTTGTTATTATTTTAGTGTTTATTGCCCACGTTAGATCTAGGTTAAATTCTTACCAAGCCCCTTTCCCTGGATATTTATTTCGATCTATCACAAATGATAGATCCAGGGACACCATGATAAATTCTGTAGATTTCCCGCTTTAAGATTTAATGTCATTACAGCGAAAAGAAGCTTAATGGACTGTGTGGGGCAAGCACCGAAAAAATACATAAATAACAAATACGGAAATGAGCAACATCCGACATGCATTTTTACAGGCGGTGGTTATAAGGGACACATTCCTGGAAGTTTCACATTATACCAAATTGTGTTTTGCTTCTGGTTAAAAAGAGGAAAGTCGAAAATCGGTAATGTTTTTCATTACCTTGGAAGTTTCTGTTCTAAAGTAATTTAGCTCGTCAGGGATCCCAGGTCGGGCTGAAAGGGCAAGGAGATTCACATTTAAATACTGTTGGTATTATGTATTTCTTCGGTATTTATATTTATTCATTGTTGTTGATGATCTTGCTGTTGTTATCATTACTAGTGCTGTTTTTTGTTATTTGGTTGTTATTACTATTACTGTTTATTTTTATTGTTGGCTCTTATTATTTCCGTTCTTAATATTAGGTCATCATCATTTTATCTTATTTATTATTTTAATTATTATTATATTACTACTACTATTAATTACTTCTACTATACTACTATTGTTTTTATAATTATCATTTTTTATCATTACCATCATCTTTTATTTTTAATATTTACTAATTGTCTTATTCATAATTATCATGATTATTTTGATATTATCATAACAATAAACTATATTTTTGGTACTTTACAATGATACTACTACTTTTACTATTACTACCCTTACTATGCTGCTGCTGCTACTATACTACTACTACTACTACTACTATACTACTCTTTATACTACTACTACTACTCTACTTCTTATTCATTATTATTATCACTATTATCATATGCCTTGCTCGTTGTGGCCGTGGAGGCTGGGGCCCAATGTAGGGAACACCCCCTTGCCTTGGACCCCACCCTCAGACCTCGCCACGAATAAATTGCATGGTCTTTCCTTATCCCCTTTCCTTTTCCTTCTATTCTTTCTGCCCCTTCTTTGCCACTTATCCTAACCGTTAAACTCAGCCTTACCATGTTCGTCATAATGCTGTGTGAACTTTGATGGGCACATTTGTTGTTTTGGCCACTGACCATTCTGGATATCCACAAACATTTTAAAATATCATCATCAGTATCAACTCCATCATTAATATCATTGTTATCTATCATTATTATCATTATCATTATTTTATAATAATTTATTGTTTATTATTAAGAATTATTAATTACACTTTTTCCATAAAATTATCTCCACATGCTCAACACGCTTATAGCCACAAGTTCCCCAGGACGCAAATATTCTTACTATGCAAGAGAGATCGTTTGCTACGCGTCGCCTTGCTCTCCTTTTCTCTTCCTCTCACAAATTATTTTTTTTTTTTTTTTTTTTTTCCCAGTGTAATATTATCGCTTGTAAGATAATTAAGGTATCTCCTATTAACATATAATCTCGAGAGCGTAATTGGGATATGAGAATCCGTGGATATTTTATTATGGAAGCTCACCTGAACGAGAGAGCGCCGACGCCGGAGAAGCAGCCAGAGGGTAGGGGTGCTTTGGGACGAATGGAAGATAAATCACTCGGCAGCGGCTGCTGGAGAAGGCTCCGGCCGCCTACGCCTGATGGATGGGCGGATAGGCAGTCGCGCCGCGGAGGAAAGTTTACAAATACATATATCTCTATTGCAGTGTGTGGTGTGGGTGTGTGTATGGGTGTGTGTGGTGGTGTGTGTCCGTGTGTGTGTCCTTGTGTAGATGTGTGTGTGTGTGTGTGTGTGATGTGTGTGTGTGTGTGCGCTCGCGCGCGTTATACTCATTATTACACATACACATACAGAATATATTGTATTTATGTGTTGTGTGCTCCAGCCACATTTGTAGCCACGGCACTGAATGTATTAATACACATACAAACACACACACACCACACACACATATATATCTATTATTATATATTTATATATATTATATATATAATATATTTGTGTATGTAAGTTATATATGTTGGTGTGCATTTGTGGGTGTGTTGTGTGTGTGTGTGGTGTGTGGTTGTGGCGTTGTCCCTCCTCTCTTATCTATCTATTCATACATATGTATTATATATATAATATATATAAGTGTGTGTATATAAATACATATAAAAAATGATAAAAATTAAAAAAAATGTGTGCGTGTGTGTGTGTGCGAGGTACGTTTTCTGTCTCTTCGATGAAACTGAAATACGACCGAAATCTTGCCCCATGTGATATCAATCGTCTTTCTCGTTCCTCTTCCGTCTTTTGATCCAAGTCTCGTAAATTCGCGTCGGTCGACTTCGAGGACAGCGACACTTAGCGAAAAACGATGCCAGTTAACGGGAGTAAATCCACACCCGGGCGTCCGGCTGTGTTGAAATAAAAAAAAAAGAAAAAGAGTCGCTAGGAAGTAAGTTTATAATAATAAAGAATTCTCACTGAGAGTTGTGGACAATTTTTGGCTTGGAGGTCGTGGAATGAAATTAATCCTGGGCGTCGATTACATTATCATTTACTAGCAAGACTGGGGGAAATCCATGCTCCCTTGACTTTTGATGACGATAAATACCCATACTTCTTTCTAACAAAGAGATTTTACTAACTCCAATATCATCTACACACTTTATACCTTAAAATGCATGACCATCATCATGCGTGAGCCCAGCAGCAACAGGTACTCGGATAAGCGTAAAAATGTGCAGCCGTTCGGTGGCACAGAAGCGAAACTCATTCCGGTTTCTATTACACCAGGGTCGGGACGTCGGATTGGTTATTGCACAGTTATGTATAGGCTTTCTCGCGCAGGACAATTAGTTGTATGGTTTTTCTTTCCATACTATGAAAATCTACAGTAATATGTGTAATCTTGAATAGTTATTGTTTTTGCTGTATTATCTTCATCAGATCTGTTTTATTTTATGTAATTCATTATTATTTAACTAGACTTGTACGGCTTTCCAATAGGGCTGAAAAGAAAAACGCATTACAAGTTACGATTTCACCACCTGAAACTTAACGTTCAAGTGGAGAAGTTACAAGCCTCCTGACGAGCCTTGTCTGAATATGTCGCCTTCAAACACATGTGTCATATAGAAGAGAATGCAGTTCATAATGGCATGTATGTGTATATATTATGTGCGCGCGCGAGTGTGTATGTTTTTGTGTGTGTGTGTGTGGTGCGTGGTGCGTGCGTGCGTGCGTGCGTGTGTGGTGTGTGTGTGTGCGCGCGCATGTGCGGGTGTGGTCTGTGGGTGTGTGTGTGGGTCGGTGGTGGGCGTGGGGTGTTTGGTGTTGTGTGTGGGTTGGGTGGGGGTGTGTGTGGTGTGGGGGTGGGTGTGTGTGGTGTGGCACGGTGGGGGTGTGCGGGTGGGTGTGTGGTGGGTGTGGTGTGTGTGGGGGTGTGGTTGCTGTATTTTTGACGAGGCCCAAAATATTTTAGAATTGAGATTTATTCGTTTGGAATGCATAAAGTAATAATAAATTTGTTTTAAAGCAAAGAATAATGTTTATAGTGCTGTTTGCCGGTCGTCGCACTCGGGGGGATGGGTGTGGGTCGAGATGGTTGGGGTGCGATCGTGGTGTAGGATGGATTTGGCGTAAGTCTCCGGGATTGTAGGGCGGGGGTTGGGGTTGTGGGTCTGGAAAGACGTGCAAGGAATGGGATCACGTGGTGGGTGTGGATGAGATTGGGTGTGATGTAAGCCGCACAAAGCGGCGCGGGGGTCCGGGGAATTTTGTTAGTGGGGTCGGGGATGGTGAGGGGGGGGGGGGGGGTGTGTGGTGAGTGTGTAGTAGTGTGTGTGTCAGGTCGTCGAGAGAGCGGCGAGAGAGAGAGAGAGAGAGAGCGAAGCGAGAGAGCTAGAGAGAGAGAGGGAGAGAGAAGAGCGGCGCAGCGAGCAGGGACAGGAGAGAGAGACGACGACGAGAAGACGAGCACCGCCCGCGAGCGCGCGCGCAGCCTCCTCCATCTCTCCAGGGGAAATATTCATCATATATACAAGCAACCAATTATTTATAACTATTTTCTGTTTATCGCTCCATCAGTTATCTCCCATATTATTCGCATTTATGACTTTGTGGAGTAGATTTTTTAGTGCATATTTATGTATATCATGTAAATATATATATAATACTATATTATATATATATTTATATATATTTTTTTATGTATATACATATATATATATATATATGTTTTTTATATATATATATATATATATATATATATATTATTACACACACTCACACACACATTTATAAAATATGTGTGTATATATCATATATATAATTTATTTTTTTTTCATTTTACACACACACACACCACTCCTACATTATATATGTATACATAATATATATATATGTTATATATATTATATATAATATATATATATATATGGTATTGTATTGTAAATAATATATATATATATTATATATATATATTATATATATTATATATGCATGCATAATATTTGTATGTATATGTGGTATATTTATATATATTTGTATATATTTTATGTATATATATTATATATTATACATAAACCACACACGTGTGTGTGTGCGTGTGTGTGTCGTGTGTGTGTGTGTGTGTGTGTGTCGTGTGTGTTGCATATTATATTTATATATTATATATATATATATATATATTAATAAATATATTTATATATGCATAACAATAATATATATTGTGTGTGTGTTGTACTTGTGTTATGTGGTGGATATATATATATATATATATATATATAAAAATATATATATGTATGTCTATGTATGTATATATTTGTGTATATATAGACATATATGTGAGTATTCTATATGTATAGAGAATCACATTCTGATCTAATATATAGATTATATACATACATTACATACATACATACTACATACTACATACATAAACGACAGATATATACTTTATACTATAATACATGCATATATATATGTTGTGTGTTGTAAATTTATGTATTTACATATACATATATATATATTATATATATAGATATATCATATATATGTATGATGTATATGCCACACACACACACATATATATATATATATATATATATATACCTTACCTTATATATTATATATAATTTATACACACATATGTCCTGTAACACACACACACTTCACAACACACACTACACACACGGGTGTGGTTTGGTATAGTGTCTTATATTACCATACATATGTATATGTATATATTTTAGTTATATATATATATATATTATATGTGTGTGTGTGTGTGTGTGTGTCATTGTGTGTGGGTGGTGGCTTATTCATATGTATATATCAATATTATATATGTGTGTGTGTGTGTGTGTGTGTGTGTTGTGTGTGTGGTGTGTGTGTTAAATTTATAACCCCTAAAAAAGTACATGAATAGGTACATCTTGAAATTTTCCGTACGAGAAATATATTATTTAAAGTAAAGTGAGGAAGTCGCATTGAGGACCAGTCAAGCTAAGCCAGCGAGCGGGCGATGGCTCAAATCCTAGCACAATTGTGGCCTGGCTGCCCGCTGGGGAGGCATTAATGGCTGCCGTTGTGAGACTGAGCCACTGCGTGACTCAAACAGATCTTCGCTTGCTGACTGAAACCGTGACGTCATGGGAAAGTTAAAATTAGCAATGACCTTCAGCCTACTTGCTCGGAAGAGAGAGTGCAAAAGACACGCTCATCATGCACAAATCCGCGCAAAAAAAGGTCAGTACGGTCCTTTGCCTAAACACGCCCGGATTGCCAACTCCTAGCCCTAGGAGCTCTGCCCTCGCTTGAGAGGGGGAAAAATGTAGCGAAGAAAAGAAGAGCCGATGCTCAGGCAGTTGAATTGTCTGACTTCGCTTACCTTTTAGGATGGCGATTATTTATATTTAAATTTTATTTAATGAATTTATATAGAATGTACATTATATATCTCACAAAATGTGTATCGTACCTAAACTGTTCAGAAACATCTCTCGCTCACCTTTGCCTTTTCTTAAGGCCCTTGAGACTAGAAGTGAAGTATTAAAAAAACGGCAGAGAGGAAGAGTACCAACAAAAGAACAGCATTTATTTTTTCCATCCACGGAAACGGCAGGCCATTGTCAGCCGAGAATAGCGAATAAGTTAGGAATGAATATGAGGGAGCCCGCGGGTTTTGCCTGGTCGGAAATTCATGAAACGAATTTCGAACTTCGTGGCCAACAGGGACTATGATCTCTGGATGGCCAAAGATACTTGATATCTCCTCCTGCTTGTCCCTTTCGGGAATGCTCGTTGGCGGGGTGATAAGGTTCCGAGTGGTCAGTGATTTGAGCTAGTTCATTGGGCCATGGTTGCATGGGGTTTCACAGCACGTCCTTAATATAGGGATTTTTTTCTGTCTGGTAAGCTAACGAGGTGGTCACAAATGGGTTGTACTGGGTTGTAAGGTTTAGGGTGGGTGTCGATGGGATACCCACCCATTTAGTACGAATCATTTATCATCATTGGTACATTTTATTATTGTGTTTATTATTATTATTACTGATTGATCATTAATATTGTTATTGTTATCATCATCATCATAAATATTAAATCAACACCTTCATCTTCATCATTGAATTATCATTTTATCACTATCACTTCATCTTTTCATCATCTCATTACTGTGACTTCGGTTTTGATGTTTGCCTTGTTTTATTATGTTCTTATTATTTTTGTTATTACATTATTGCCCCATCTGCTGCTTTCTACTCTTACTACTAACATTACTGTTATTAGCGACGATATCACCGTTATCATGATAATTGTTAGTAGTATTACCTGTATTATATTATTATCTCTTAATAAAAACAATGCTGTACCTGTTGTATGTTTAATCATAATCACTGTTACCTCTATTACTTTCTACGTACTTTTTTATCTATATTTCTCTTATCTTACTTGATTCCACACTTTCTTTATTACTCAGTGCCCATACAGAGATTTATAATGTTATGTATGTCTATTTTAGAGAATCCTACAGATTCAAGACTTTCCCTTTTTTAGATGAATAATTTTACCCGAAAAGTCATGCAACCTAAAAAACCCAAAAGGGTGAAATAAAGTTTTGTTGAATGCCCGGGCGAGAGCCGCCTCATAAAGGTTTAAAAGGGCAGTGGGCCCCCCATGGGTATCCCCTAATTTCCCGTAAACCCCTTTTCAACCTTTGCACCTCCCCCCCCCCCCCCACCCGTTTAGGTTCCAAACCCGCCTCATTCTCTGATCCAGAGGGGGTTTCCGAAGAGTCCCCGACTTTGGCCCCCTCTCTCTCCTCTCCCCTTTTAGGGAATGGGTTTTTACACATCCAAAGGGAAACCTTCTGCAGGGGGTGCAGTTCTCCGCCCCAGGCAGGGCGAGGGCGCCAGGCAGGCGAGGGAAGGGTCCACAGGCGCCCCCGCAGCGCAGCGGCAAAGCTAGGCGGTTGGGGAAATGCTAGTCAGAGGCCCTTTCACTGTCACCGTCCCTTAAAAAGCTGTCCCGGGGGAGTGGGGGCGCACGTGACCCCTAACCCGGGGTCTGGACTACACAAATACCCAGCCCTTCTTTTATGTACTTTAATGCCCATGGGTTTCCCCCAGGGACGTTTGTACACTTCTGCTCAATTCCGTTATCAGGACTTCGCCTTCTCTGCACCTAACGTGTTTTGGGTATTGGTTAAATTGCCGCCCCCCGTAACTAAATTCCCCTCGCTCGGGTCAGAACTTTTAAAGTCAAACAAGCCCTTTTTGCGGGGGTAAATTTTGTGTTCAATGCAAGAAAAAGAAGGTGATCAAAATAGAGGGGCGAAAGTTTTTGTTTTTTTTTTGGGAAAAAATTTTCCAAAATGCTAAATCCCCGATGAATGTTGGGTTTTTGATTTTTAACGTTAAAATTTACATCAGGGAAAGTACCCAAACTCAGTCCCCTTCCAAAATCAGCTCCTCACTCCCCTGTTTTGTTATTGCTCTCCGGGGGGCGTTGCTACCCTGCCTTTCCAAATTTTACCCAAAAGCGGTCAGCGATCGGTTCGTCGAATGGGCACAGGGGGGGCCGTCCAGATATAAGGGAAGGGCTCATGCATTTAACGTGCTACTTTCCCTCTGTTATATTCAATGGGATGTTTAGCGAATTTTAGGAGGGAAAATGGGGGTGTGCGTATAGCAAAGGGTGTGGCGGGGGATACAAACTAGGGTTTTATTTCAAAAGCTATGGGTTTTAATGGTAGTGTTTCGTATGTGATAAGGGCATGGTCGGTATGGAGATGCGGTAGAAGGATTTCATAGGGGGTGTGACGGAAAAGTGGTCGTTGGGATGGTTGGGTAAAGGTTTTTTAGCATGCATGCTTTGCGCCGATCTTGCGAGGGAGCAGGGTAGCTGTGGCAAGGAAAGGGGGGGGTTTCCCCTACCCGGGGCCTACAACATTGTACCAAAAACAGAGGGGGGGGGGGGGGGGTGACTCTGCTAAGGGGTTGGGTTTAGGTTTGGGTAAATAGGCGGGATTGGAAAAGAGGGTTTTAGACTAGAGAGGCAGG
>NW_025918240.1:0-9970 GCF_019202785.1 Penaeus chinensis | reverse complement strand
AGATAGATAGAAGATATAGAATAGACAGAGGAGAGAGGGGAGAGATTGAGCTAGAGAGAGTGCGAGAGAAGAGTGAGAGAGAGAGAGAGAGTGAGCCGAGAGAGAGAGAGATTGAGGAGAGAGAGAGAGAGAAGAGAGGGATGAGGAAAGAGACAAAGGATTAGACAGATAAATAGGCAGGGTAGCGATAGATAGGAGATAGACAGATATTCAGAGGAGGAGGAGAGGAGAGAGAGCAGAGTGAGGAGAGAGAGACGAGAGAGAGGATGAGAGAGAAAGCAGAGGTGAGAGAGAGAGAGGACATAGACGAACGGAGACAGAGACAGAGACAGAGGGAAGAGGAAAGAGACAAAGACAATAGACAGATAGATAGACAAGATAGATAGATATAGATAGATGAGAGAAGAGAGAGACAGAAAGAGAGGAAAGAGTAAAAACAATCATGTACCCAGTTACTCACACTTATATTTCAGAGTCAATTTTCCCCTTTAGTCCTGTGAATATATATTTCTTACCCCTTACCCGAGTACACACACGCTACATCAAACACATTCTGAAAAGGTATTAACTACGGGAGGAAAAGGGTTGGCTCACTTAATGACACTTGGGAGATTACACTACAGACTATGGCTGATTCTGAACCTTGTGTTTTGTCCATTAGTATGAGTGAATTCTTTTTTTTACCTTTTTTTTCTTTTTTTTTCTTTTTTCTTCTTTTTTCTACTCTCTGTTTCTGTCTCTGTCTGTTTTTCATTCCCTTCCCTTCCTTCTCCCTCCTTTCCTCCCCCATTACACCCCCTCTCCTCCCATACCCCCAAACCCCACTTCTTCTTCCCCTAACCCCCTCTCCTTTCACCCCCTTCTATCATACCCCCACCCCTTTCCTCCCCCTTCCCCCCCTTCTCTAATACCCCCTACCCCTTTTCCCCCCCCTTCCCCACTCTTCTCTCATACCCCTACTCCCCCTCACCTTCTCTCATACCCCCCCTTACCCCCTTCACCCCCCTTTACCCCCTCATCCCCCTTTCTACCATACCCCCCCCCCCTTCACGCCCATGATGCCTTCTTCCATATATCAATTAGGAGGAACACCGGTCATATCTATCGACTTTATTGGGGCGTAATAAACCTTGGTCTTCATTGGTGTCTCTCTTAGATCTTCGCGGGCGGTGTCTGCAATGGTCTCTCGCGAATGAAGGAAGAAGAAGGAGAAGAGAGAAAAATGAGGAGAGAAAATAGAAAAGGAAAGATTTAATTGTTTTCTTTTTAAAAGTTTGATGGTTTGCGAAGGGAGGTGGATTTTATTTGTTTGTTTAGTTGTTTCCAAAGACGGATAGGCAGACAGACAGACACCACACACATACATACATACATATATAAAAAAAAAAAACACACGCAAGTAATCAAGCAAGTGCGCACGTAAAAAAAAAAAAAACACACACACACACACACACATATATATAGATAGATAGATAGATGGATAGTTAAGGAGATAGATATATACATAGATATATATAGATGTATATATATATATAGAGGGATACATATATATACATATTCATATATATATAGACAGATAGATAAAGATACATATATGTCAAAAAAATGAATATCACCGTCATGTAAAAGGCTACTTACATAAACACACTTATGAGAAAAGGAAAGAAGAGAGTGAAAGAAATAGGTAAGGAGAGAAGGGGAGAGAACGAGAGAGAGAGAGAGAAAGAGACAAAAGAAAATGACACGACAAACAGAGAGCGCGAACAAGAAGCAGAAAAACAAAGAGACAGAGATAGAGAAAGAAGAAGGGAGAGACGAAAGAACAATTTGCATGAGCAATTAACAGGCGAGTGAAGACCAGTCACGCAATAGGGCTCAAAGTGCAATAAAAATGAAGGCGATGATGACCACTATTAAATTAATCCCAGAAGCAAAAAGGGAGACCGATCTTCATCACGTCATTAAGCAGCAACATCGAGAAGTGACGTCAGGCGTGCGGTGGCCGGATTAGGGGAAAGAGGGAGGGGCGAGGGAAAAACACACACACACACACACACACACGCGTATACATAGATACACACACACACACACACACACATACACACACACATACACACACACACACACATACACACACACACACACACACACACACACACACACACACACACACACATACACACACACACGAGTATATATACATATATACATACATTCATATACACACACACACACATACACAAACACACACACACATTTATATATGTGTGTGTGTGTGTGTGTGTGTGTATGTGTGTGTGTGTGTGTGTGTGTGTGTGTGTGTGTGTGTGTGTGTGTGTGTGTGTGTCTGTGTGTGTGTATTTGTGTCGAAAACTGCAAAAACATCCGTGAATATAACTTGATCATCACCTGCAAAGACAATCCCATCACGAAGACACATTTTTTTTTCTCCCCAAATACATATTCGTGCTTTTAGTAGTCCAAAATCGCTTGTGATTAATCTCCATCACCACATTAAAAAAATAAAGGTAACACCTCCCCACCCAAAAAAAAAAAAAAAAAAAAAAAAAAAAAAAAAAAAAAACGAAAAAATAAGAAAATACGAAAAAAAAAAAAAAACCGAAAAAGGCAAATCGCATGGGACAGCAAAAAGATCTGTTCACCGGTCGAGAAAACCCATCATTTCCCTGGATGAAAGTGGTCGTTGTTCTCTGACCATCACATTAGCGTTCCTCTGTCATCATCATCGAAATTGAAATAACATAACCCGAGGATCTCTCTCTACTTCTGAAAAGACCGAAGGATTATTTCTGTCGTGTTGGTGAACGAGATCGCATGACGTACGGATGCGTAACACATGAGAAAGAGAGAGAGATAGGGAGGGAAGGAGGGAGGGAGAGGGAGGGAGAGGGAGAGGGAGGGAGAGGGAGGGAGAGGGAGAGGGAGAGGGAGGGAGGAGGGAGGGAGAGGGAGGAAGAGGGAGAGGGAGAGGGAGGGAGGGAGGGAGGGAGAGAGAGAGAGAGAGAGAGAGAGAGAGAGAGAGAGAGAGAGAGAGAGAGAGAGAAAGAGAGAAAGGGAGTGAAATATGCACAGATCAAATTTGATATCTAACCAACAGCGAGACAGAACAAATGTGTTGGTCTGCTAATAACACCCCTTCTCCCTCCCCCCACCCTTCCCTAACACCCCGCTCCCTTTCTTTTCCCTCTCCTCCGCCTCCCTATGTCTCCATCGTTTTTCTCATTCTCATTCTCCTCTCTTTCTCCGTCATTTACATTGTTTTCCCTTCTGCCTCTTTGTCTTTTTTTTCATTTTCCTTCTTTCCTCTTCTGTTCCGCCGACTCTTAATCTCTTTCTCTTTTATTCTCCCTCTTTCCGTCCCTTTCCTCTTATCACGCCATTCTTTCTCCCTTTTCTCTCCCCGCTCTTTCTCCCACTATTTTTCTCTCGCTCCCTCATCACTCCCTCACTTTCTTCCTCGTTCCTTCATCCATTCCTCCCTTCCTTTCTCATTCTCTCCCTTCCCTCCTCCTCTCTCCCACGCCCGTCCTTTCATCGTAACTCCCTCACTTCCCTCCTTCTCCGTCTTCCTTCCCTCACCCCTACCCTCTCTTTCACCCTTCCTTTCCTTACTCCCTTCCCTCGCTCCTTCCCACTCCCTCCCTTTCTCCCCTCCTCCCTCTCAAAACCATCTCCACAATCCCTCCCTTTTCCCAACTCCCTATCCACCCCCTCCCCACACTCCCTTCCTCTCCATCTTCTCCCCCTCCCCACACTCCCTCCCTCCCCACCCATCCTCCCTCCCCACACTCCCTCCCTCACCACACTCCCTCCCTCCCATCCCCCACTCCCCCCTTCCCTCCCTTCCCTCCCTCCCTCCTTCACCCAAGACACGCGAACCTCACCCTGGCGATGCTCTGCCTCAAAGACTATAATTTGGACCATCATTCTGCAAATCTGCTCTTGCAAACGTGACTAGGCTGCGCTGTCAAGACCCGAGCGGGGGGTAGAGGCAGCGAGGGAGAGGGGGGATGGGGGAGAGGGAGGGAGGGAAGGAGGGTGGGAGAAGGAAGGAGAGTAGGAGAAGGAAGGAGGGTGAGGGAGGGTGAGGGACGGTGAGGGAAGGAGGGTGAAACTGGGTGAGGGAGGGAAGGAGGGGAGGAAAGGGGAAGGGAAGGAGGGTGAGACTGGGTGAGGGAAGGAGGAAGGGGAGGAGGGAGGGAGGGAGGGAAGGAGGGTGAGGGAGGGTGGGGGAAGGAGGGTGAGACTGGGTGAGGGAGGGAAGGAGAGGAGGAAAGGGGGAGGGAAGGAGGAAGGGGAGGAGGGAGGGAGGGAGGGAAGGAGGGTAGGAGAGGGAAGGAGGGAGGGAGGGTGGGTAGGGAAGGAGAGGAGGAAAGGAGGGAAGGAAAGGGGGAGGAAAGGAGGGGAGGAAAGGAGGAGGGAAGGAGGGTGGGAAAAGGAAGGAGGGTGAGGGAAGGAGGGAGGGAGGCGGGGGGGTAGGGAAAGAGGGGAGGAAAGGAAGCAAGGAAAGGGGGAGGAAAGAAGGGTTAGAGAGGGTGAGGGAGGAAAGGAGGAAGGATTGGGTGGGGGTAGGAGGGAAGGAGGGGGAGGGAGAAAGTGGTGCGGGAAAGGGAGGGAGGGAAGGAAGAAAAGAAGGTTGGGGGAGGAAGGAGGGAGGAGGAGGAGGAGACAGAGTGAGGAAAGAGGGGTGGAAGGGTGCGGGGGGGGGGGGGGTCAAGGAGGCGGAGGATGAGGGTGAGATAGGGTGAGGGAGGGAAGGAGGAAGAGAGGGAGAGGACGAGGTAGGAATAAAGAAGGGAGGAGGGGAGTGGGGGTAAGGTGAGGGTGGAGGGAATTGAGGAGCGAGGAGGAGTGGATGGAAGAGGGTGAAAAGGTGAGCGTGATAATGATGAGGGTGAAAGGATGTTGGTAGTAAATAGCTATAAAAGGCAGAATAAAAGAGAAAAAGAAGAAGAAGAAGGAGAGAGAGAGAGAGAGAGAGAGAGAGAGAGAGAGAGAGAGAGAGAGAGAGAGAGAGAGAGAGAGAGAGAGAATGAGACAGAGACAGAGACAGAGAGAGCGAGACAGAGACAGAGAGAGAGAGAGAGAGAGAGAGAGAGAGAAAGAGAGAGAGAGAGAGAGAGGAGAGAGAGAGAGAGAGAGAGAGAGAGAGAATGAGACAGAGACAGAGACAGAGAGAGCGAGACAGAGACAGAGAGAGAGAGAGAGAGAGAGAGAGAGAGAGAGAGAGAGAGAGAGAGAGAGAGAGAGAGAGAGAGAGAGAGAGAGAGAGAGAGAGAGGAGGAAGAAACAAATATCGTATCGCTTCATACTCCATTTCATAACTATCTTTAGACTATCTCTATCAAATTCAAATTCAAATAATTAAAAATAATCATTCAAATAATTCCATAAGTTGCAATGATCATTATTTTTACATGCAGGATGGATTCTTGGTACAGATGAGTATAAAAGCCCCATGGGAGTAACTGTGGTGCATCTTCTTCAGCTTTACCTCGTATTTAGAAGCCATTTCAGCTCTTACTGTTTCTGAAGTTATGGGGTCCACGCATTTTTGTTTTTGATATCTAAATAATTTACTTGTCTGAGCACTTGTTATGTTATCCACAAGGGGTGTTGTGTTTGTACTGGAAAGAGAGAGAGAGGGAGAGGGGGAGGCAGAGAGAGGAAAAGAGAGAGAGAAAGAGAGAGAGGGAGATAGATAGATAGATAGATAGATAGATAGATAGATAGATAGATAGAGAGAGAGAGAGAGAGAGAGAGAGAGAGAGAGAGAGAGAGACAAAGAGAGACGGAGAGAGAGAGAGACATAGACAAAGACAAAGACAGAGACAGAGACAAAGACAAAGACAAAGCCAGCGACAAAGACAGAGACAAAGACAGAAACAAAGAGAGAGCCAAACTACAAGACGGTCCCAAGGTGGCACAAGAGAACAGGATAAAGGGAAGGCATCCTGTCAAGTTGACAGCCTAATGACACGTTCCACCTGACATCGGCGACTGTCCCTGAGCCTCCAACGGATGATCATTCCACCTCACACATTTTTTTTTTTCTATCCTGCTTTTTTCGGAGGAGGGGGGGGGGGGTATTGTTAGCTCTAATTAAGTGGATAAATGGAAAGGGATAATGGAAGAAACAGAGATAGATAAGTAGATTGGTAGAGAAAGATAGATAGATAGATAGATAGATGGAGAAAGAGAGATTGATGGAGAAAGAGAGATAGATGGAGAAAGAGAGATAGATATGGAGAGATAGATAGACAGAGAAGGATATATAGATAGATATAGATAGATATACAGATAGATAGATAGAGAGAGATGAAGGATATCAAACAAACACATTAATAAATATCCCAGATACACATGATGTGGAAATCAATTATAGATATTGCCTCAGAATGTTAACACCTTAATTTTGTGATATTCCTCACGAGTGTGATAACATATGTTCTTTCTAATAATCAATTTCCTTCTTACTCTCTTTTCTAATCTTGCAAGGGGATGATTTCTTAATTAGAATAAGTAATAAAAATCTCATTTACGATATTGCAGCTGTGTCAAGAGATTCCTTGCTTGTTTTCCTATTTTCATTATTATTGTTATTATTATTTTTTTGTTCATGATAATTAGATATTTTTTTTTCATCTTATTCTTTATTATCGTCAATTATTATTTTTTTCTTTTTATTTTACATTCGTTCTCCAGACTTTTCACCCCTTCCCATCCCTCCTTACCTACGTCCTCCTCTTCCCCCCTCCCCCCTCCTCCAAACTTACCTTTTCCACCTTTTCCTATCCTCGACCCACCCCCACCCTCTCTCCCTTCACCCTGTCACCCCCCCCCCTCTCCCATCTTTATATCTTCTTCCCGTTCTTCTTACCTTACACTCCCGACCCTGAGTTCTACCTAAATTCCTCCTACCCCTTTTCAATACTACCCAATTCTCTATTACCTTCCGCACCCTTTTTCTCCCTTGCCTAATCCTCTGCCTACCTTGTGCACCCTTTTCCTCCCTTCCTCGTCGCACATCCCTTACCCTTCACCCTTTTTCACCCTTACCCACTCCCTTACCTACCCTGCACACCCTTTTTTCCACCCTACCTGCCTACCTTGTTAAACCTTTTCCACCCTTCCCCATGACCTACCCTCCACCCTATTTCTCCCCTACCCACTCCCTTACCTATCCTAAACACCCTTTTCCCCCCCCCTCCCCCTCCCCCCCCCCAGTCGATCTCACGCCCACGACAGAAAGGGGGCGGGGCACCGATTGTACACGCCTCGTTGGGCCCAAAATGAGAACGAAATCTTAAAAGGGCGGAACCGTGGGCGACGGAGAATGGAAAATGTCAGACTAGGCAGGCGGAGGAAGCCGCTTAAAGTACCAGCTGTCAGGAACACGAATGACAGATAACGAGACCTTCTCTTTAATAACAGAAGTATTAGGAGGGAAGGAGGGGGGAGGGGGAAGGGATGGAGGTGGAGGGAGGGAAGGAGGGAAAGTGGGAGAGAGGGAGAGAGGAGGGGGAGGGAGGGGGAGGGAGAGAGGAGGGGGAGGGAGAGGGTGAAGGAGAGAAGGGGGTGGGAGTGGAGGTGGGAGGTAGGAAGGATAGAGAGAGAAAGAGAGAGAGAGAGAGAGAGAGAGAGAGAGAGAGAGAGAGAGAGAGGAAGGAAGAGAGAAAGAGAGAGAGAGAGAGAGAGAGAGAGAGAGAGAGAGAGAGAGAGAGAGAGAGAAAGGAAGAGAGAAAGAGAGAGAGAGAGAGAGAGAAAGAGAGAGAGAGAGAGAGAGAGAGAGAGAAAGGGAGAAACAGAGAAAGAAAGAGAGAAAAAAGAAAGGCGAACTAACAAAAAAAAAAAAAAAAAAAACCTGGCCAAAACAAAGCCTAAAAAGCAATTTTTTTTATTATTTTTTATTTTTTCCATAATCTTAACTAAAACTTCAGAAAAAAAAGTCAGCCAAAATTTTTTTTTTTTTCATTTTGTATTTTATTTTTAATGCTTTTATGGGTAGGAATAATTTGTGTGAATTAAAATACTCACTGGAAACTGGCTGTTATCATGTTGCCAATTAGGCATTATTGTCCAATTATAATCTGGACGAATGTAATCCTTTCCGTGTGGTTTATTAAAAAAAAAAAAAAAAAAAAAAAATATGATTCTCATTGAACCTTGATAATAGTCTTCCTTACCCAAGCAATGCATAATTAACATATTAAATAGTCAAAATGATGATGATGATAATAAAGATAAAATAACAAGAACAATAACAATAGCACTGAAAATAATGGTAATGATAATAATGATGCTAATAATGATAAAAATCGCCCCCTTTCCCCCCTCCTTTCTCCCCCTATCCCTCCCCTCCCCACCACCTCCCCTCTCCTCCATCCTCCCCACCTCACCTCCCTCCCCCTCCCTTCCCCCCCTTCCCTCCTCCTTCCTCCCCACCACTCTCCCTCTCTCCCTTCTGTAATACTCCGCTCAAAAAAAAAAAAAAAAAAAAAAAAAAACACCACTGGCCATGATATATAGGCCCGGAAACCTATAGCCCTGATGTTATATGCACCTTTAATGGCCAGTGTGAAATGAAAGGGTGAAATATGGTGAAATATGGTGAAATATTAGCTAGTTTATGGCCCTTATGAGACGTCGCTTGGAGCTATCATGCTGGGTGAGTTGATAATATTGATTTATTTATTTGATATTATTTTGTTTTCTAAGTTTTAATTTTTTTGGGGGGAGATTGTTATGTTATTTTATTTAGGATTGTTATTGGTATCGTTGGTATTATCGTTATTGTTATTATTATTGTCTTTATAGTTATTGTCATTATTGTTATCATTGTTATTATTTTCATTATTATTATCGTTATCATTATTATTATTACTACTATTATTGTTATTATTATTAATATTATCACCATCATCATCATTATTATTATTATCATTATTGTTATTATTTTTTTTATCACTATTATTATTATTGTGACTATTTTCATTAATAATAATGATAATAGTAAAAATGATTATAATGATAATGATAATACTAGTAATAATAATAATGATAATGATAATAATAATGATAATAATGATAATTAGTAATAATGATAATAATGATAATTAGTAATAATGATAATAATAATAATAATTAGTAATGATAATAATAATAATAAAATAATCATGATGATGGTGCTGATAATGATAACAATAATAATGAGAATAATGATAATGATAATGACAATAGTAATAATGATAATAATAATAGTGATTATGATGATAGTAATGGCAGTAATGATGATAATGACAATGGTAATGAGATTATAATATAGACATTAATAATGATTACCATTGTTCTCAGTTCCGTTAATAATCTCCCATTGCAGACCCTCGTTGCAATTGATAGCATCGGGACTGCAAACTTTAATGCGCTTTGCCGATTGCCATTCGCAACGGAAAGGAACACAATTGAGCAAGCAATTACTCTACAGTCTCCCCTCCTTCCCCCCCGCCACTCAAAAAAAAAAAAGAAAAAAAAAATTGTGTACAGCAATTCACATATAATTGTTCAATTGATTATATGGTTCATGTAATTACCAAAAGCTATAATTATTTCCTCATCATTTTAGGGCTTAATTGATTCCTCGCCATAAAAAGGCCGCGAGTTTTATTCTGTCTCTGGAATTTTCGCATTGATAAGAGAGAGAGAGAAAAATTAATTAAATCCATCTCTCTCATCTATGTGTGTATATTGTACGCGCGCGCACGTGTACACACACACACACACACACACACACGTACACACACACGCACACACACACACATACACACACACCACACACACACACATATACACAATCATGTATTTTCATTTTTTTCTTTTTTGTTTTATGGATGAACTGGTGACTATGTCATATTAATTGGTTTGTTATGATATTTAAACGATAAATTTTTAT
>NW_025918239.1:0-8793 GCF_019202785.1 Penaeus chinensis | reverse complement strand
TATAGACAGACAGACAGAGCTAAATAAATATAACACAACCGATACGCATCAACAGTTGCAAAATTCCCAGTTCATTAAACTCTCTATCAATTTTCTGCTTCATTTCCTCGTTTCCCTTTTTTTCCCTTATCGAAATCCCTCCTGCTCTCCTCTCTCTCTCTCTCTCTCTCTCTCTCAGTCTCTCTCTCTTCTCTCTCTCTCTCTTCTCTCCTTTCTCACTCTCTCTCTCCTATATATATATATATATATATCTCTCTCTCTCTCTCTCCACGCGGTTAAGCACGCCAGAAAATGAGGAACAGTAGCACCTAAAAAACTTCTTTATTCGTCATAAACTCGTCTACTTATCTGCTTTTAACGAGAGCACGAGAGGAGGCCCGTTTCACGCGAGACTCGAAGGCGAGCGGAGCCACAAAATCAAATCTAAGTATTTCTTCAACCTTTTCCGAGAAACAAAACACAACTACGAAAGAGAGAGAGAGAGAGAGAGAGAGAGAGAGAGAGAGAGAGAGAGAGAGAGAGAGAGAGAGAGAGAGAGAGAGAGAGAGAGAAACAGAGAAAGAGAACAAATCGAGATGATAATATATGCGGTCCTGAGGTGGCCATAAGCACGTGTCCTTCAGTCACTCGGTCACCTCGTCTCTCGTGTGAGAGAAGTGCGAGAACAACTACGAACCTCTCTCTCTCTGCCTACATACAGATAAACACAGACGTAGACACAGACGGAGATATAGGCAAAGAAAAACGCAAACTTAGACAGACAAAGACGGAAAGACTGACAGACAGACACGGACACACAGCCATCCAAAGCGTTAGGAACAGCAGCGTTAAGGGGAATGCAATTTACTCGCGTCTTCCTGAGATGGAGGGGGAGGGGGGGAGGAAGGAAGGGAATAAGGGAGGGGGGGAGGAAGGAAGGAAATAAGGGAGGGGGAAAGAGGGAGAGAGAAGTGATCTGGTTTCTTAATGTGATGGATGAGGAGACGAAAAAAGGAGGAAAGTTGAAGGAGGGGGGAAAGAAAAAAGGGAGAGAGAAAGGGGGAGCTAATGAGAGAGGAAAAATTGTGGAAAAAACATAATAAAAAAACAAAAAAAGGGAGAGGAGGGAAATGTCGAAGAAAAAGAAGTATTGAAACAAGAGAAGAAAAACAAACGAGAGAAAGACTAAGCACATGGAGATGACGGAAGGGGGGGGGGGGGGCACGGACTGAATGGATAGGGGAAGGAGAAAGATTGCGACGAATGCCGGATAAGGGGGGGGGGGGAGAGAGAGAGAGAGAGAGAGAGAGAGAGAGAGAGAGAGAGAGAGAGAGAGAGAGAGAGAGAGAGAGAGAGAGAGAGAGAGAAAAGGAGAAGAAATAGTAAAGACAAGAAAGGACAGATGAAGCAAAGAGAAAAGTAAGAGAGAAGAGGATAAACCAGAAGGCAGAAATGAGAAAACAGATCAAAAGTAAAGGAGAAAGAAAGAAAAAGAGGGAAATAAAGAACAGAGGGAAAAAAAGGGAGAAGAGGGAGAGGGAGAGGGAGGGAGGGGGTGGGGGAAGGGAGAGGGATGGAGGGGGGTGGGGGGAAGGGAGAAGGGGATGGGGAGTGGGGTGGGGGGGAAGGGAGAGGGAAGGGGAGCGAGGGAGGAAACCGGGACCTCCATCACGGCTCTTATCACCCACGAACTGATGCCGGCGCTAATGATCAATTTTGAACGGGCCGCGTCAACCGAGCCCAAGACCCCCCCCCCCCCCCCTTCACCCCGACAAACCATCATTCTTCTTGTCAACTTCCTTATTCATTCTTGATTCACTTAATACCCCTCATCGCGTTCCTTCATCCCTCCTCCTTCACTCTATTCATTAAGGCAAAGTTCCTCACTTTCTCCCTCTCCCATTGTATCTCCCACTCTTTCTTTCTATCTTTGCTGTCAACCTTTCTTACCTTTCCTTCCATTTTTTCTCGTCCCTTTATCCCCCATTTCTCTCAAATTACTGTCGTTTTTTTTCTTCTTCATTTTCCTCCTCCAGATTCCTTCCCAGCAGGCTGAGAAACCTAAAGCTGCCCTCGGCCCGTCTGTATACACCGGGCGTACATTTCCTCGGAAAAGGGAGGCGACCGGCGGGACAAAGGTAGTTTACCAAGAACACATGCAGCCTATTAGCCTTTCAGCCCGAGTAGCTTAAATGGCATCGATAGATAACAGATACTTTATTCATTCATCCATTCATCCATCT
Organism: Penaeus chinensis; assembly: GCF_019202785.1. NCBI lineage: Eukaryota > Metazoa > Arthropoda > Malacostraca > Decapoda > Penaeidae > Penaeus > Penaeus chinensis. Next base: position 6,571 of record NW_025918239.1, on the reverse strand, counting down.
ATCTATCTATATATCTATCTATCTGTTTGTTTGTTTGTCTGTCTGCATGTGTCTGTCTGTCTCACTTCTGTGTACCTATAAATAACTAAAACAACAAAAGTAAAATAATATCGATAGATGACATTTATTTTTGTTATCTCCTAATCCACCTATCCACCTTGGCCCACTATTTTTCTTTCTTTTGTTTACTTATAGTCGTCCATGTAAATTTAACGGTTAGAGAGATACACTGATTCAAAGAAGACACAGGATAAGTAAGTAAGAAAGAGAAAGAAGTGAAGAAAGAAAGAAATGAAGAGGAAAAAAAAGAAAAAGAAAAAGGAAAGAAAAGAATAGCTAAAGGGAGGCACGAGGCTCGTGTGAGCACATCCCAAGCAGAGGCACACGCACGCACTCTCGTCTCGCTCTCGCATTATGAGCGAAACAAAGGAATCCCAAAAAAACGGGGCGGACAAGAAAAGCCTAAACAAGAACAGAAATAAAAACGATATCTCTCTCTCTCTCTCACATACATACATACATACACACATTACATACACACATACACAAATACACACACACACGCACACGCACACGCACACACACACTCACTCACACAAGTGCATTATGATCTTGCTGTATCTTTTAAAATCTTTCCTTATAAGGAAGAACTGGAATTAATCAACATAAATAACCGTTAAAAAAGCACACACACAAAAAAAAAAAAAAAAAAAAAAATTTCCCTCATGATTTTTCCTTTCCATTATACTGCTCTGCATTTGTTCCTTATATCAATCTACTTCGTAATTCTCGTCGTGATCCACCCTCTCTCTCCCTCTCTCCCTCCCCCACTCCCTCACTCCCTCACTCACTCCCTCACTCCCTCACTCCCTCCCTCACTCACTCACTCACTCACTCACTCACTCACTCACTCACTCACTCACTCACTCACTCACTCACTCACTCACTCACTCACTCACTCCAATCTCTTTCCATCAGTCACAGCCTTCCCTTCATTCCTCCCCCCCCCCCCGATCCTCTCCCCCCTCAAAATCTTTCCCATCAACCGCAGCTTTCCTCTTCAACCCTTCCCTCAATCCTCTCGCATTCTCGCTCGCCCCAACCCACTCCCTCTCTCTCCCGGTCCACTCGCTGGCTCGCCCCAACCCACTCCCTCTCTCTCCCGGTCCACTCGATCGCTCGCCCCAACCCACTCCCTCTCTCTCCCGGTCCACTCGATCGCTCGCCCCAACCCATTCCCTCTCTCTCCCGGTCCACTCGCTCGCTCGCCCCAACCCACTCCCTCTCTCTCCCGGTCCACTCGCTGGCTCGCCCCAACCCACTCCCTCTCTCTCCCGGTCCACTCGCTGGCTCGCCCCAACCCACTCCCTCTCTCTCCCGGTCCACTCGCTGGCTCGCCCCAACCCACTCCCTCTCTCTCCCGGTCCACTCGCTCGCTCGCCCCAACCCACTCCCTCTCTCTCCCGGTCCACTCGATCGCTCGCCCCAACCCATTCCCTCTCTCTCCCGGTCCACTCGCTCGCTCGCCCCAACCCACTCCCTCTCTCTCTCTCCCGGTCCACTCGCTCGCTCACCCAAACCCACTCCCTCTCCCTCTCCCTCTCCCGGTCCACTCGCTCGCTCGCACTTCCCCTCATCAAGTGGAAACCACCTGCTTACTGCTTGCTTTCCCATTCACTATGCCTCCCCACCCCCCCTCTACCCTTCCTCTTCAATCCTATCGAATTTTCTGAACCCCTTTTTCGCTCTCGTTCCGTTCGCAATCCTAATTCTTCTTTTACTTATTTCTTTCCTCTTTCCTCTTTCCCTCTCCCTCTCTCTCTCCACATAGCTCTCGCCTTTTTTCTTCTTTTTTCTTACCTTCTCCTTCTCTCTCCTTTCCTCTCTTTTTTTCCTACCATTCCACCCACATCTTCCCTCATTTCCGAAACGACCCCCCCACGCCTCCCCCCCTCCCCCCTTGCATTAGCACCCCAACCCACTCAGGGTACACAAAATACCCGACAATACAACACCCATACCATTCCCCCCCCCTCCCCCCCCAATTCAATCTGCCCACACCGTAAGAAGTCGAGATTTGCGCTGTGGGAAATATGCCCCCTCCCCCCCATCCACCCGATAACTGGGGTACGGGTACTTGCCCCCCCCCCCCCCTAACTGAGATCTGCCCCCCTCCTCCCCATGCCTCTCACGCTCCCCTTCCACAGGCGACGGCAAGGGCGAGTGAATCCATTCAGACACAAGTACTCGCCCACACGTATAGCCGACGGGGAGGAAGGGGAGAAGAGAGGGGAGAGGAGGAAAGGGGAGGGGAAGAGGGGAGAAGGCAGGGAGGAGGGGAGGGGGAGGGGAAGAGGGGAGAAGGCAGGGAGGAGGGGAGGGGGAGGAGAAGAGGGGAGAAGGCAGGGAGGACGGGGGGGAGGGGAAGAGGGGAGAAGGCAGGGAGGAGGGGAGGGGGAGGGGATCGTACGAAGGGAAGAAATGAAGAGAGGGGAGGGAGGAAAGAGGTAAAGGAAGGAGGAGGAAGAAGAGAAAGATATGAAGGAAGGGGAAAGGAGGGGAGAGAAGGAGAGGATAAGTTAAAGGGGAAGAGAATGGAAGAGAGAAGAAAGAGAGGAAGGGGAGGGTAAGAGAGAAAAGGGAAGGGGGAGATAAAAAGGGACAGGAGAAGGCGGAATAACTGAACGAATGAAAAGGAAGACTGACCAACTGAGAAAACGAATGGCAAAGGGAACAGGAAAAAGAAAGGGAACGAGAAATCATTGTAAGAGGTATACAATAATACAAAAAAAAAAAAAAAGAAGAAACAACAAAAATACGAAAGAGACAAACCAAACAGAGAATCACAAAAGGGGAACAAGAGAAGAGAGAGAACCAGAGAGCAGAATAAACGGCAGCGACAGAAGATCCAAAAACAGCCTGACAGGAAGGAGTTGAAGGGTGATGGAAGAGCGAGATAGAGAAGGATATATAGAAGGCCAGAGAGGAGAGGGGGGATTGGGGAGGGGAGAGGGGGGATTGGGGAGGGGAGAGGGGGGAATTGGGGAGGGAGATGGGGGAATGGGGAGGGGAGAGGGGGAATTGGGGAGGGGAGAGGGGGAATTTGGGAGGGGAGAGGGGGAATTGAGGAGGGGAGAGGGGGAATTGGGGAGATGAGAGGGGGAATAGGGGAGGGGAGAGGGGGAATTGGGGAGGGGAGAGGGGGAATTGGGGAGGGGAGGGGGGGGATTGAGGTGGGGAGGGGGGGAGAAAGGGAGGGGGCAGAGTGGATGGTAGGAGAGAAGAGGGACACATGATAAGGATGAGGAAAGGAAATAAGATGGCACAGATTCACGAAGACAGTAGCAAAAAGAAAGAAAAGAGAGAGAGAGAGAGAGAGAGAGAGAGAGAGAGAGAGAGAGAGAGAGAGAGAGAGAGAGAGAGAGAGAGAGAGAGAGAGAAAGAAAGAGAGGGAGTATAGAGAGGGAGAAGAAGATAGAGGGGGAGGGGGGAGGGGGAGGGGGGAGAGGGAGAGGGAGAGGGAGGGGGAGGGGGAGGGAGAGGGAGAGGGAGAGGAAGGAGGGTGGGAGGGAGAGGGAGAGGAAGGAGGGAGGGGGGGAGGAAGGAGGGAGGAGGGTGGGAGGAAGGAGGGAGGAGGGTGGGAGGAAGGAGGGAGGAAGGAGGGAGGAGGGTGGGAGGAAGGAGGGAGGAGGGTGGGAGGAAGGAGGGAGGAGGGTGGGAGGAAGGAGGGAGGAGGGTGGGAGGAAGAGAAGAAAAAAACGGAGGGATAAGAAAAGGGTGGTAGCTAAAACAGGAGAAAAGAGAACGATGACTCGATTTCCTACAACATGCCTGTTAATCTCGGCTATTAAGCGCACCGCAGAGAGCAGGAGAGTGACTCACCGGGGATTCCCCCACCAGCCCCCCCCCCCCCCCCCCTCTTTCTTTCCTTCACACACATTTATTGACAAGTGGCACGACAGACAGACAGACAAAAATACTCACCTTCACGACCGAAAGGGTGAAGAGTGCTCAGCCACCCTTAACGAAACTCACGGAGCCAAGACCAACTGGCACTTACCTGAAAAGACAAAAAAAATCAAGTTATAAACAATGGAAATAGAGGCAAACATTTGCAAAAAATCCACCAACCAATCACAAATATACACAGAATAACCACCATGTAATATAAAAAGTAAAAATTGATATGTAAATATTCTCACCTTTATCCTTACTTTCTAAAAATAATAATAATAATAATAATCGGTACAATCATGGTAAATTATATATGCAATAATAAATATCAAATAATAACGATTAATAATAATGATAAACTAATATGTAATAATAAAAAAAAAAAATATCAGTACATAGTCGATGGGAAGATGAAGAAGAGGAGGAGGAGAAGGAAGAAGAAGAAGAAGAAGAAGAAGAAGAAGAAGAAGAAGAAGAAGAAGAAGAAGAAGAAGAAGAAGAAGAAGAAGAAGAAGAAGAAGAAGAAGAAGAAGAAGAAGAAGAAGAAGAAGAAGAAGAAGAAGAAGAAGAAGAAGAAGAAGAAGAAGAAGAAGAAGAAGAGGAAAAAGAGGAAGAGGAGGAAGAGGAGGAAGAGGAGGAAGAGGAGGAAGAGGAAGAAGGAGAAGAAGAAGAAGCAGCCGATCACCAGGCGGCGGCGGCGGCGGCGAGAAACCCAGCTCCTCAGACTCTCCAAGCTGGCCCAACGAAATAAGCTCATTCTTATCTCCACAGCTCGTACGCGCGTATGGAATTAATCAAATTCCAAATCGCCACGCCCCAATCCCCCTCCGTAACAATCATGCCACCAATCAATCAACCACTCAATCTGTCCACCGAGAACCTGTACAGAATTCAGAACCCTCCCCCTCCCCCCCCCCCCTCCCCCCCCCCCACACCTATTCGAGAGGAACACCTGCGACGCCGCAAGACTAACACCTGCACGCACCTGACGGAAGGAATGCGCTGCGCGGCATACCGACGTTACGCACGCATTCAAAAAATGTGCCAGATAAGAGGGGGGAGGGGGGCGGGGCGAGGGGAAAGGAGGTGGAGTTGGAGGGGGGAGGGGGAGGGGGAGGAGGAAGAGGGAGGATGAGGAGGGGGGAGGAGGTGGAGGGGGGAGGAGGTGGAGGAAGGAAGGAGAGAGGGAGAGAAGGAGGAGGAAGGAAGGAAGGAAGGAGAAAGGGAGAGGAGGGAGGGTAGGAGGGAGGAAGGAAGGAAGGAGAAAGGGAGAGGAGGGAGGGAGGGAGGGAGGGGAGGGAGGGAGGGAGGGAGGGAGGGAGGGAGGGGAGGGGAGGGGAGGGGAGGGGAGGGAGAGAGAGAGAGAGAGAGAGAGAGAGAGAGAGAGAGAGAGAGAGAGAGAGAGAGAGAGAGAGAGAGAGAGAGAGAGAGAGAGAGACACTACGCATTCCACACACGTAGTACATTCTTCCGGTGCTTACATCGCTCCCCACACACACACATCAATTACATATGCAAATAAGCATACATTCATCCATTCATACATATATATTTGTATTAAACTGCACACACGACTAATCAATTGCGTATGCACAAACGCGTGCGCTTAAATGCAAGCACAGTCGTACATTGCGATTATATTATTGCGTAATAATAAAGCGGAATACACAATATATGTTACAATAAAATATGTGCAATACATATATAGCACATAACAGTACAATGAGAGAGAAAGAGAAAGAGATAATTATATATACATACATATACATTAAATATATACATATACATATACATATACATACATATACATTAAATATATATATATATATATATATATATTTATATATATATATATATATATATATACACACACAGATACATACATAAACATACATATAAATATATATACATATATACAGATACATACATATACATACATTTAAATATATATACATATATACACATACCTATACATATAAATATATAAAAATATAAATATATACAAATATAAATATATACAAATTAAAATATAAACAAATATAAATATATACAAATATAAATATATACAAATATAAATATATACAAATATATATATACAAATATATATATACATTATATATATAATAAATATACAAATATATATACATATAATATACATAAAAAAATATATATATAAATATATACAAATATATATACATATAATATACATTAAAAATATATAAAAATATATATACATATATATTTATAACACACAAATAAATATAATATATATACAAATAATATGCATTTGTTTGTATATTGTGCTACATATATAATTGCGCGCGCGCACACGCACACGCACACGCACACGCACGCACGAGCACGAGCACACACACACACACACACACACACGTGTGTGTTTTGTGGCTGTGTGTTGTCTGTTGCTCGTTGGCGTGCGTGTCGTGTGCGTGTGCGTGTGCGCGCGCGCAATTATACATGTAGCACAATTTACAAGCAATAATGATAAATAAATAAAATAAAACCAAAGAATGCCGTAAATACAAAAAACGAAAATAAAAACACATCGTAAATACAATAAAACCGCGAGATACAATGGAACAAGACGAGGCAAAGTTAC
>NW_025918238.1:5000-8434 GCF_019202785.1 Penaeus chinensis | reverse complement strand
ATGTATACACACACACACACACCACACACAAACACACAAAAACACACACACACACACACACACACACACACACACACACACACACACACATATATATTATATATATATATATATATATATATAGTATATATTATATATATATATATATATATATGTATATATAAATATTATATATATATATATATATATATAGTTATATATATAATATATATATATATATAGTATATATATATATATATATTATATATATTTCATATCACCCATATGGCATACATATGTCTAAACCACATATACATGCACCCATTTATACACACATATATGCACATTTCCCACCCAATCGGTGATAGTATGTATCTGTAGGTATGTATGTGTTTGTGTTTGTGCACCTTTGTGTGGAAAGCTCAACCAGCATCCCTCTTTCTTTCCGGCGGGAGGAGTCATGCTTCCTGTCCAAACAACCCGCAAAACTAATCGAAATCAGTTGCTGCGCCAACACTGTCTGTTACGGTCGAGATATGTAAACTGTCAGCCGATGCCACCGCTTGACACTGCCATCTGTCAAGGGGATACAAACAACCGTGCGAAAAACGATATGCAGTTGCTTCCAGAAGTGCGCACAACGCACTTTTGAATGTTTGATTTAAATTCTTTAGAATGTATATTCCTTTCGAATTCTAGAAGGCAAAAGTTACTGCATTGACAATGGTGATGATGATTATCATTAATATTATTGCTTTATTGTTTTTATTATCATTATTATTATATTTATTCTCCTTTTATTTATTCATTATTGTTGTTATTATATTGTTATCATTATTATGTTATCTATTATCATTATCATGATTTTTTTAATTTCTTATTGCTTTCCATCATCATCATTAATGCCATTACTTTTTTCATCTTTTATCTCATTAGTTTTAAAAACATATCATTATCATTATTACGATTATTATTTTTATAATTTTTATCACCATCTTATTATCATTTCCTATCGTTAATATAATAATCATTATCATATCATCTTTATTTTCATCATCATGCTCTTCTTATTGTTATCTTTATCATCACTATTTCTTCCGTGTTATTATTATATTCATTAATAATTCTTAGTATCATAAAATCATTATCTTATCATTATTATTATCACCATATTTTGTTTTGCCCATTATCATATCATTATCATTATCACCATCCTCAAAAATGGATCGCGACGACAGTTATTACAAATACAAAAGAAATCACATACGAAAAAACCGGTGCAGGGTATCTCTCACAATGGCAAAGTAATCAACTAACAGGCCAGGAAGGTAGAAAGGTACGATCTCCCTTTCACACTAGACACTAATTGTTATGTGATTGCCAGATAAAAGTGTTGGTATTCGGTTATTCGGCAGTGATAAGCCTAAATTTTGGACCGTCGATTCTGTTCACTGACCTATAGTTTCAATCGGATTTTATCCCCATCGTCACAGAAAAAGGGTTAGGTAAGCTTGCATCACCGCGGCGGTTTTTGTCGGTAAAAATCTACGGGGTAACATCTTCGGTTTCATTAACCTGAATGGTATTGAGACGGTTTTGTAAAATAAAACAAAAACTATTCGATTGTGAGGGGAAATTATATATTTGTGTATATATATATGTTTATATATATATATATATATATATATATATATATATATATATTATTACGTGTGTGGTGTGTGTGTTTGTGTGTGTGTGTGTGTGTTTGTGGTGTGTATACCATATACATACATTCTAAATTACCACACACCTCCACCACCACACCCCCACACACACATTACCCACACACCACACACACACACACCACCACCACAACCCCACACACCACCCCCCACCCACCACCCCCCCAACACCACCACGGTCCCCACCCACAAACACACACCCACTCACACACACACCACACATAACACACACACACACACCACAACAACCAACACCACACACACCACGCATACACACACACACACACACACACACAATACACACACACACACAACACACACACACACACCACACACACACACACACACACACACACACACGCATACACATACACACACACACACACACACCACCTCACACACACCACACACACACACACCACACACACACCATATTATATATATTATATATATGTGTTGTGTGTGTGTGTGTGTGTGTGTGGATATGTACAATATTATATATATATATATATATATATAATTATATATATATATAGATATAATTACGTTATACACATACATATATATTACATATGTATCCATTACATTATTCATATATATGTGTGTGTGTGTTGTGTAGTGTGGTGTGTGTGTCGATGTTGTGTGTGTGTTGTGTTTGTGTGTGTCAGTGTGTGTGTGTGTGTGTGTGTTTGTGTGGTGTGTGTGTGTGTGTGTTGTGTGTACACGTGAATTTATGTATATATACGTATATATATATATATATATTTATTTAGTATATAATAGAATTTTAAATAAATATATATATATATATATATTATATATATATATATATATATTATATATATATATTTATATATATATATATGTTTATATAATGTATATATACGTATATGTATATATTACGTATATATATATATAGAAAATAAAAAATTTAAATATATATATATATATATATATATATAAGATATTTTATATGTATTTTATATGTATATATATTATATATATATTATATATTTATAATATATATATAGTATATATATATATATATATATATATGTATTATATATGTATGTATATATTTATATATATATATATATATATATATATTATATATATATATATATATATAGTATATATATTATATATATATTATTCACGTGTACCACAACAAGCACCATACACACTTAAACTCAGCAAAACACACACTCCTTTTTTTGCTCTCTTTCGTTGGTTCTGCTGATTGAGAGTCCCTTTTATCTTCTCCTTTTCGGCCTCACAATTCAGAATCAGGCAACTTCCAATAATTGGACGGCCTTTTGTGACTCCTCCTAATCCCATTAGCGTTTTATCTTGCTATCTTTCAAGACGAGGATAAGCAAGAGCCTGTCATTCTCGCCGGCGCCAGTGGGAGGTGCTCTTGACACTTCTTCATTTCGTCCCTTCTCTCAATTCTCTCTTTTTCTTCTCTTTTTGTTATTAGTTATGTTTGTTTCTTTGTTTTTCTTTGAATCTGGAATTATTTTCCCCCTTATTAATGCTGTTCCCTTATTGTCTCTCCCTTTTACCTTCCTTACACCCCTTTGTTCTTGTTTTGGTTTTTTTGTTTTTTTTTTTTGCTTCACTCGTACGAGTCCGATCTTTTTCCTTTTTTCCCCCCCCCCCCCTTTTCCTCACTGTATTCACATCGCTCACAAACCGAAGAACCTGTGGCGGTTCATGTCCCTCAGAGTT
>NW_025918237.1:0-5000 GCF_019202785.1 Penaeus chinensis | reverse complement strand
TCATTATCATTAACACTACATATTGGCGCTTACATTAATTATCATTATCATTATAGCAATCTTATTCATATCCCTTTTCTGTAAAGGATTGATAAGTGTTAATCTGAATCGGCGTTTTAAGTCATTAATTATTCATAATCTTCCCCTGCTATGCTTTGTTATATTCGTTAAATACTGCATGGCGTTAAATTATCATTCCTTTTACCTTATTCCTCTTTATCACCTGTTCCTGCATTGTCACAAGGTTTCTCTGCAGAGTCCCAAGGGGAGGGGAGAGGGGAAGAGGTGGGAAGGAGAGGAGAGAGAAGGGGAGGGGGAGAGGGAGAGGGGGAGAAGAGCAGGGAGGGAGAGAGCGAGGGGGAAAAGAGTAGGGGGGCGAGAGGGGGGAGAAAGCGCGTACGAAGCTCTCTCTCTCCCCCCCCCCTTTTACTCCCCTTACTCCTCACCCCCCCCCCACCCCACACTTCAAGCTCAGAGTCGATACAACGGTTGGGGTGAGAGAGGGAGTGCGCCAGCTTGAGTTGGTGGAGAACTGTATCTTGCTTGGCTTGCTTTCGAGACCCCAATAAGAGGGGGTTGAGATGGGTTTCTGGGGTTTGGGGAGGAGTTGGGGCTTAGTGCGGGGGGTGTTGGGGAGGATTTGGGGTCGGTTGGGGTTGCCGGAAGTGGTTGTTGTGGAGAGCTGTGTCTGAGTTCATTGGGGTTGGGGAAGGAAATTTCGGATTGGTGGGGGTTGGGGAAGAGAATTTCTAGTTGGCGGGGGTTGGGGAAGTGAATTTCTATTTGGCGGGGGTTGGGGAAGGGAATTTCTAGTTGGCGGGGGTTGGGGAAGGGAATTTGGAGTTGTGGGGGTTGGGGAAGGGAATTTTGAGTTGTGGGGGTTGGGGAAAGGAATTTCTAGTTGGTGGGGGTTGGGGGAGGGAATTTCTAGTTGGCGGGGGTTGGGGAAGAAATTCTAGTTGGTGGGGGTTGGGGAAGGGAATTTCTAGTTGGCGGGGGTTGGGGAAGGGAATTTCTGCTTGGTGGGGGTTGGGGAAAAAATTCTAGTTGGTGGGGGTCGGGGAAGGGAATTTCTAGTTGGCAGGGGTTGGGGTAGGGAATTTCTAGTTGGTGGGGGTTGGGGAAGGGAATTTCTGAGTTGGTGGGGTTGGGGAGGAAATTTCTAGTTGGCAGGGGGTGGGGAAGGGAATTTGGAGTTGGTGGGGGTTGGGGAAGGAAATTCTAGTTGGGGGGGTTGGGGAAGGAAATATCTAGTTGTGCGGGGTTGGGGAAGGGAATTTGTAGTTGGAGGGTTGGGGAAGGGAATTTCTGATTTAGGCGGGGTTGGGGAAGGGAATTTCTATTGGCGGGGTTGGGGAAGGGAAATTCTAGTTGGTGGGGGTCGGGGAAGGGAATTTGTAGTTGGTGGGGGTTAGGGAAGGGAGTTTCTAGTAGGTGGGGGTTGGGGAAGGGAATTTCTAGGTTGGCGGGGGTTGGGGAAGGGAATTTCTAGTTGGCGGGGGTCGGGGAAGGGAATTTCTAGTTGGCGGGGGTTTGGGAAGGGAATTTCTGGTTGGGGGGGGTTGGGGAAGGGAATTTCTAGTTGTTGGGGGTGGGGAAAGGAATTTCTAGTTGGAGGGGGTTTGGGGAAGGGAATTCTGGTTGGCGGGGTTTGGGGAAGGGAATTTCTGGTTGGCGGGGGTTGGGGAAGGGAATTTCTGGTTGGCGGGGGTGGGGAAGGGAATTTCTAGTTGGCGGGGGTTGGGGAAGGGAATTTCTAGTTGGCGGGGGTTGGGGAAGAAATTCTAGTTGGTGGGGGTCGGGGAAGGGAATTTCTAGTTGGTGGGGGTCGGGGAAGGAATTTCTGGTTAGGCGGGGGTTGGGGAAGGGAATTTCTAATTGGGGGTTGGGGAAGGGAATTTCTAGTTGGCGGGGGTTGGGAAGGGAATTTCTAGTTGGCGGGGGTTGGGGAAGGGAGTTTCTAGTTGGTGGGGGTTTGGGATGGGAATTTCTAGTTGGGGGTTGGGAAAGGGAATTTCTAGTTGGCGGGGGTTGGGAAGGGAATTTCTAGTTGGCCGGGGGTTGGGGAAGGGAATTTCTAGTTGGCGGGGGTTGGGAAGGGAATTTCTACTTTGTGGGGGTCGGGGAAGGGAATTTCTAGTTTGCGGGGGTTGGAGAAGGGAATTTCTAGTTGGGGGTTGGGTAAGGGAATTTCTAGTTGTTAGGGGTTGGGGAAGGGAATTTGGAGTTGGTAGGGGTTGGAGAAGGGAATTTCTAGTTGGCGGGGGTTGGGGAAGGGAATTTGTAGTTGCCGGGGGTCGGGGAAGGGAATTTGTAGTTGGGGGGGGTTGGGGAAAGGAATTTCTAGTTGGCGGGGGTTGGGGAAGGGAATTTCTAGTTGGTGGGGGTTGGGGAAGGGAATTTCTAGTTGGGGGGGTTGGGGAAGGAAATTTCTAGTTGGCAGGGGATTGGGGAAGGGAATTTGGAGTTGGTGGAGGTTGGGGAAGGAAATTCTAGTTGGTGGGGGTAGGGGAAGGGAATTTCTAGTTGGCGGGGGTTGGGGAAGGGAATTTGTAGTTTGCGGGGGTCGGGGAAGGGAATTTCTAGTTGGGGGGGTTGGGGAAAGGAATTTCTAGTTGGCGGGGGTTGAAGAAGGAAATTCTAGTTGATGGGGGTTGGGGAAGGGAATTTCTAGTTGGCGGGGGTTAGGAAAGGGAATTTGGAGTTGATGGGGTTGGGGAAGGAAATTTCTAGTGGACGGGGGGTTGGGGAAGGGAATTTCTAGTTGGTGGGGGTTGGGGAAGGGAATTTCTAGTTGGCGAGGGTTTGGGAAAGGAATTTCGGGTTGGCGGGAGTTGGGGAAGGGAATTTCTTTTTAGCGGGGGTTGGGGAAGGAAATTACTAATTGGCGGGGGTTGGGGAAAAAATTCTAGTTGGGGGTCGGGGAAGGGAATTTGTAGTTGGTCGGGGATAGGGAAGGGAGTTTCTAGTAGGTAGGGGTTGGGGAAGGGAATTTCTAGTGGGCGGGGTTGGGGAAGGGAATTTCTAGAAATTTCTAATTGGCAGGGGTTGGGGAAAAATATTCTAGTTGGTGGGGGACGGGGAAGGGAATTTTTAGTTGGTGGGGGTTGGAGAAGGGAGTTTCTAGTTGGTGGGGGTTGGGGAAGGGAATTTCTAGTTGGTGGGGGTTGGGGAAGTGAATTTCTAGTAGGGGGTTGGGGAAGGGAATTTCTAGTTGGCGGGGGCTGGGAAGGAAATTTCTAATTGGCAGGGGTTGGGGAAAAATATTCTAGTTGGTGGGGGACGGGGAAGGGAATTTCTAGTTGGTGGGGGTTGGAGAAGGGAGTTTCTAGTTGGTGGGGGTTGGGGGAGGGAATTTCTAGTTGGTTGGGGTTGGGGGAAAAATTCTAGTTGGTTGGGGTCGGGGAAGGGAATTTCTAGTTTGCGGGGGTTGGGGAAGGGCATTTCTAGTTGGGGGTTGGGGAAGGGAATTTGTAGTTGGGGGTTGGGGAAGGGAATTTCTAGTTGGGGGTTGGGGAAGGGAATTTCTAGTTGCTGGGGGTTGGGGAAGGGAATTTCTAGTTGCTGGGGGTTGGGGAAGGGAATTTCTAGTTGGCGGGGGTTGGGGAAGGGAATTTTGGGTTGGCGGAGGTTGGGTAGCAAAAATCCAGTTGGTGGGGGTCGGGGAAGAGAATTTCTAGTTGGTAGGGGTTGGGGAAGGGAATTTCTAGTTGGTGGGGGTTGGGGAAGGGAATTTTTGGTTGGCGGGGGTTGGGGAGCAAAAATCCAGTTGGTGGGGGTCGGGGAAGAGAATTTCTAGTTGGTAGGGGTTGGGGAAAGGAATTTTGGGTTGGTGGGGTTTGGGGAAGGGAATTTCTAGTTGGTGGGGGTCGGGGTAAAAAAAATTCTAGTTGGTGGAGGTCGGGGAAGGGAATTTCTAGTTGGTGGGGGTTGGGGAAGGGAATTTCTGGTTGATGGGGGTTTGGGAAGGGAATTTCAAGTTGGTGGGGGTTGGGGAAGGGAATTTCTGGTTGATGGGGTTTGGGAAGGGAATTTCTAGTTGGCGGAGTTGGGGAAGGGATTTTAGTTGGCGGGGGTTGGGGAGGGAATTTTTGGTTGGCGGGGGTTGGGAAGGAGTTTTAGTTGCGTGGTGGGAAGGAATTTCTAGTTGGGGGGTTGGGAAGGGAATTTCTAGGTCTCGGGGGTTGGGGACGGGAATTTCTAGTTAGGGGGGGTTGGGGAAGGAATTTCTATTTGGTGGGGGGTTGGGAAAAATTCTAGTTGGTGGGTGGAGGGAATTCTGTTGGTGGGGGTCGGGAGGGAATTAGTGTGGGGGTGGAAGGATTTCTGTTGGTGGGGTCGGGGAAGGGATCTGTTGCGGGTTGGGAAATTCTGTTGTGGGGTGGGGAAATCTAGTTGGTGGGGTGGAGGGAATTCAGTGGGGTTGGGAATTTCTGTTGGTGGTGGGAGGGAATTTCTGTGGGGTTGGGAGGATTTTGTTGGGGTTGGAAGATTTTTGGGGGGGTGGGAAAAATTTAGTTGGTGGGGTGGAAAAAATCTATTGGGGGGGTTGGGGAGGGATTTAGTTGGTGGGGTGGGGAAGAATTTTATGGCGGGTTGGGAAAAAATCTAGTTGGTGGGTCGGAGGAATTTTATGGGGGTTAGGAGGGATTTCTAGTGGGGGTGGAAGGATCTAGTGGGGGGGTTGGGAGGGAATTTCTAGTGGTGGGGTTGGGAGGAATTTCTAGTTGGTGGGGTGGGGAAAATTCTGTTGTGGGGGGGAAGATTTTAGTGTGGGGGTGGGAAGGATTTTGTTGGGGGTGGGGAATTTAGTGGCGGGGGTTGGAGGGAATTATGGGTTGGAAGGGAATTTAGTTGGGGGTTGGGAAGGGATTCTATGGGGGGGTTGGGAAGGATTTTATGGGGGGGTTGGGGAGGGAATTTTGTGGTGGGTGGAAGGGAATTTTATTGGGGGTTGGGGAAATTTTTTGGGGGGGTTGGGAAGGGAATTTCAGTTGGTG
>NW_025918236.1:0-2500 GCF_019202785.1 Penaeus chinensis | reverse complement strand
ATGTTATCCTATTTTGCTGTTACTACTGTTTATAACATTATAGTAATTATAATGATTATAATAAGAATAACACCATCGATATTCATAGCACTTGTAAAAAATAAATTCTTCCCGCCAATTCAAGGAAAGGTGAAATCAGGTAAGGCTAAGCACTAGCAGAGCCATCTATGAGACATTTCACAAAAGATATAATAATTGAGCATTGGGTTAATACTTTAGTGGATAATTCCCGTTGATATTTTGGCCGGATATTTTGGTGGAGAATTTCCGTTTATATTTTGGTTGCTTGGGTTGTCTCGGGCTGATGTTCTGGGCAGATATAATGGTTGGGATTTGGGTTTATAATTTGGGTGGATATTTCGGTTGACATTTTGGGTTGCTGATTAGTTGATATATTTAGGTTAATATCGTGGCTTCAAATTCCTCGTGTGTGGAGGGAGGGAAGACAGAGAGAGAAGGAGACAGAGAGAGGGAGAGGAAAGGAAAGAAGTAAGGAGAGAAATATGAAGATGGAAGGGAAGGGAAGAGAGAAGAGAAGAGAGAAGAGAAAAGAGAGAAGAGAGGGAGGGAAGATGTAGAGAGAATATGAGATAGAGGGAGAGGAAAGGAAAGGAGTAAGGGGAGAGAGAAAGATGATGATGGAAGGGAAAGGAAGAGAGAAGAGAAAAGCGAGAGAAAAGGGAGAAGAGACGAAAATAGAAGGGAAAAGTGGAGAGGAGAGAGAAAGAGTAAAAGTAAAAGAGATTGAAAGTGAGAGAGAGGTGAGGGAGAGGGGAAGAGGGAGACAGAGAGGGAGAGAAAGGACGGAATAAGATAATAAATCAGGAATAAAAGGAAGGGGAGATATATTTGCCAAAAAAAAAGAAAATGCTGAGTGATAGATGGAAGAATAAAGGAGAGAGGGAGGAAGTAAAGGAAAAAAGAAAGGAGGGAGGGAATTAGAGGAAGATGAAAATGAAGAAAAAATAGGCATTGAGAAGAGAGGGGGAGGAGGGAGGAAGAGAAAGGGGGAAGAGGGAGGAAGAGAGAGGGGGAGGAAGGAGGAAGAGAGGGAGAGGGAGGGAGGAAGGAAGAGAGGGAGAGGGAGGGAGGAAGGAAGAGAGGGAGAGGGAGGGAGGAAGGAAGAGAGGGAGAGGGAGGGAGGAAGAGAAGGAGAGGGAGGGAGGAAGAGAGGGTGAGGGAGGGAGGAAGAAAAGAAGGAGAAGGAGAGGGAGAGGGAGAGAGAGCGAGGGGGAGAGAGAGAGAGAGAGAGAGAGAGAGAGAGAGAGAGAGAGAGAGAGAGAGAGAGAGAGAGAGAGAGAGAGAGAGAGAGAGAGAGGGGGGGGGGGGGGAGGGAGAGAGAGTGAAAGAAAGAGAAAGAGAAAGAGAAAGAGAAAGAGAAAGAGAGGGAGAGGGAGAACAAAAACATCCTACCGATTCATGCGAGCGAGTAACCAGATGGGATCCTGACCGGGATAACCTCTCGTTTTCTATCTCTTTGTTTTTAGTCGAAGAAAACGAATGATTAAATCCTGATTAAACTCACGGTGTTATGCAAAAGTAAGATATAATGAATCGTTTTTTTAATTTATTTTACATATTCATTAATATCACAGCTATTGTAAAAAAAAATTATGTTGGCTTTGGTTGTATTTTTATTTTTATTTTTGCTTGAATGTTGAGAGCGAGCGAGAAAAAGTCAGGAACTAAATTGCAAGATACAGTTTACGTTGTCGAGCGTTCAGAATAGATGCAAATTGTTACAGGGTTTGTTTGAAAGTGTTTGTGTGCGCAAATCTCGCTTCATTTTATCACGACGCCAAGTTTGCTGCTTTAAATTGCTTCATTTGAAAGCAAAATTGATTTTTTTAAAGCTTTGTGATTTTCCTCATTGGAACCTGGAAATACGACAGTCTCGACACAAGACCAAGTTGGCGTTCGAACTGTATAAAACTTTTCTCGCAAATGGTTCTGCCTTTCGAGAGGTAAGCCATTAAATTGATATTTAATCTCTATTACGATGATAATTATTAATGCCGTGGATTAGAAGATTTATTGAGAAAGTGAGGGATAGAGAGAAGGAAAGAGGGAGAGGAAAAAAGAATGAAGGAGGGTGAGGGGGTGACGGGGAGAGGGAGGGAGGGAGGGAGGGAGAGAGAACGAGCGAGCGAGAGAGCGAACAGAGACAACCAACCAACAAGAGAGAGACACCCACAGAAAACGAGAAACGGGGAAGCGAACAAACGAAGAAGACGAGGAGGAAGAAAACGGAAGCAGAGGAGAAGTCAAAACCCCGCGACGCCAGGGTGTCTCCTATGACGCCCTTGGTTGAGAGTGAAATACGAAAATACGGCCAATAATAATAAAAATGGCGGCGCCCAACTACGCAAATGGAAGGCGCCCGAATGTCCGATTTGTGGGAGCGGATGAGGCCAGTTAGCCGAAGGGGGTTGCCAGGTAGGCGGTTGTTAGAGTGAGGGAGAGGGAGGGAGGGAGGGAAGGAGGGCCGCCGGAGAGGGAG
>NW_025918235.1:7500-12500 GCF_019202785.1 Penaeus chinensis | reverse complement strand
TCATCATCATCATCATCATCATCATCATCATCATCATTCCCTGTTCGTAATGAGTATCATTGCTACCAACATTATCACTAACATTATGATATCGTTATAATCATCAATATAGATATCCCTTTAGCATAACAGAGCAGAAGAGAGAGCAAGGCATGAATAAAGCACGAAAGGAATAGTTCACTGGTGCATTAGCATATGATATCATTGTATTTTTTGTAACTTCATTGCAATACGCTTACGAACGGTGGTTGAGTTTTAGTGAAATTGCAGGCAGTCATTTTGTAATTGTGAAAGTTTGGTGATAATATTTTTTATTGTTATAACCTTAGGTAAAAAGGGTTGAGTTTTTTTTTATTTTTTTATATAGTATGAGTACACTAATGGGATTAATACTGTGTTAATGTCAGTTTTTGTACAGTACAGCTTTTGAGTTTTTCTATCTGTTCTCTTTGTCTCTATGCCTGTCTGTCTCTCTTTCTCTTTCTCTCTCCCTCTGTCCCTCTGTCCCTCTGTCTCTCTGTCTCTCTCTCTGCCCCCTTCTCCCCCCCCCCCCCCTCTCTCTCTCTCTCTCTCTCTCTCTCTCTCTCTCTCTCTCTCTCTCTCTCTCTCTCTCTCTCTCTCTCTCTCTCCCCTCTCTCTTCCTTTCATTAACATGAAGGATTTGTGCTTTGTAGTCACAGATTTGGAAGAGAAAAGGAAGAGAGGTATATGAACTGAGCTCATTTCTTGTTGTTCTTCCTTTGCTCTCGTTCTTGTTTTCTTTTTCTTCAGCTTGTACTTACTACTTTTCTAAAAAAAAAAAAAAAAAAAAAAACTGGCACTTATTAAGTTTTATTTAGTTATCACCAGTGTATCAGTCATCAAGTAATTATCATCACCAATCTGCCAGTAATCAAGCGATTATCATAAGATATTTATTAGTTATAAAGCAATTATCATCATCAGTCTATCATCCTGTCATTAGTCATCACCACCTGTCACGTGCTTTTCCTCAGCGATCATAAAGCTTTCCTTTTATCTCTCTTTGTCATCTCATCCTCCCTGTCCCTCCCTTTTCTTCTTCTTGTCTGTCACTCATCTCTTCTCCCTCTCTCTCCCTATTTCTCTCTGTCTCGGTCTCTCTTTGTCTCTGTCTCTGTCTGTCTGTCTGTCTCTGTCTCTGTCCCTGTCTCTGTCTGTCTGTCTGTCTCTCTCTCTCTCTCTCTCTCTCTCTCTCTCTCTCTCTCTCTCTCTCTCTCTCTCTCTCTCTCTCTCTCTCTCTCTCTCTTTCTCTCTCTCTCTCTTTATATATATATATATATATATATATATATATATATATATTATTTTTCTTTTCCCCTTCTATCCTCTACCCTATCCCCTCCGTCTCCCTCTCTCTCTCTTTCCCTCTCCTTCCTCTATTTCCTTCTATCTCCCTCACCTCCCTCCCTTCCTCTCTTTAAAAGGATTTTTAAACAAGCGACCCATATGATCTTTAATGATGTTGACAACATTGATATTATTAATGACCATAGTAAAGATATTGATAATGATATAATTATCATAACTGGTATGGAATGGAAAGATAATGATGATAATGATAAAGAATAACTTTAAATAGAAGAAGATGAAAAGGATATATTGACATTATGAATAACAAAGTCGATAACATAAATGATGATTTATCTCTCTCTCTTTCTTTCTTTCTCTTCCTCTCTTTCTCTTCCTCTCTTTCCCTCTTTCTGTCTTTCTCTCTTTCTCCCTCTCCATCTCCCTCTCTTCAGATCTCCCTCTCCTCTCCCTCTCTCCCTGCTCCCCAACCCATCCCTCTCTCTCTCTCTGTTTCTCTCCCTCCTTCTCCCTCCCCCCCTTCTCTCTCCCTCCTTCTCCCTTTCCATCTCGCTCCCTACCTGTCCATCATTAATTAAAATCTGTCGATGCAAGAACAATGTACACCTCTACCCCCCCTTCCCCACCCCCACCCCCACCCCCCTCCCCCCCTCCTCCAAGTCCCGGATGAAGCAGGTTGAGTGATTAAACAGGAGAGAGTTTCCGCTCGGTCTATGAAAAGCTCTTCGGGGGGCGAGGTGGGGGGTGGGGAGGAGGTCGAGGGGGAAGTGGGGGATGGTGTCGAAGGGAAAGAAGGGGAAGAGGGAAGGGGGGTGGGTATAAGGGAGGGGGGAAGGGAGAGGGTAAAAGGGGGGGGGAGGTGAAAGATAGGGAGGGGGAACGAAGAGGAAGGGGGGAAGGAAGTGGGGAAGGGGGGTTTGGGAAAACGGGTGGGGGGGAAAAGGGGTAGGGGAAAGAGGGAGTTAGAGAAAGATAGGGGGTAGGGGAAGAGGGGAAGGGGAAAGAGGAGGTAGGAAAAGAAGAGGATTTATGGTAGAGAGGAGGTAAGTGTGTGTGTGTGGGGGGGGGGGGGGAGAAGGAGATTCGGAAAGAAGGAAGAGGAGACAGAAAGAAGCAAAGAGTAGGGAAAAGATAAGGGGAGAAGCGACGGTTCGTTGGGGTGGGTGGGGAAGGCTGGGGGGGGGGGGAAAGGGGGTCGGGGGTTTGTGTGGTGGGGGTGGGAGTAAGGGGAGGCCTGGGATGGGGGGGAGGGGGTGGGCAGTGATGGGGGTAGGGTTGGGAGGGAGTGGGAGCGAGTGGGAGGGAGTGGAGGGGAGAGATGGAGGAAGATTAGGAATGAGGAAGGGGAAGAGAAAGAGGAGAAAGAGGAGGAAGAGGAAGTAGAGAAAGAGGAGAAGGAGGAGGAAGATGAGGAAGAAAAGGAGGAGGAAGAGGAGAAAGAGGAGGAAGAGGAAGCGGAGAAAGAAGAAAAGGAGGAGGAAGAGGAATAAGAAAAGGAGAAGGAAGAGGAGAAAGAGGAGGAAGAGGAAGAGGAGAAAGAGGAGGCAGAGGAGAAAGAGGAGAAAGAGGAGAAAGAGGAGAAAGAGGAAGAGGAGGAAGAAAAGGAGGAGGAAGAGGAGAAAGAGGAGGAAGAGGAAGAGGAGAAAGAGGAGGAAGAGAGGAAGAGAAGAAAGAGGAAGAGGAGGAAGAGGGAGGGATTGGTAAAGTCTGGCGGCTATGAGAAAAAGAGGAATGATTATGGAAAAGGGGGGAATTGAGAGATGGAAGTAAAGGGAGGAGGAATAGAAATGAGAACGAAGAGGAGGGGAAGAGAAGGGGGGAGATTGGGTGGCTGAAGATGAGGATGGAAGATATGATAGAAAAGGAGGGGAGGGAGGGTAAAAGGAGGCTGAGGAAGTGGAAGATGAGGAAGGGGAAGAGGAAGAGGAAGAGGAGAGAGAGGAAAAAGAGGAGGAAAAGAGGAGGAAGAAGAGGAGGAAGAAAGGGAGGAAAAGAAGAAAGATAGGGAGGAGGAGGAGGAGGAGGAGGAGAAGGGGAAGCAAGATAAGGAGAAGGAGGAAGAAGAAGAAGAAAAAGATGAGAAGAAGGAGGAGGAGGAGAAAGAGGAGGAAGAAGAGGAGAAGGAGGAAGAGGTGGAGGAGGAGGAAGAAGAAAGATCAGAAGAAAAAGTTAAAAACTGAAAAGGAGAAGTGAATATGGAGCAGGAAAGGAAGAAGTGAGAGGAGGAAGCGGAGAAGAGGAAGAGAAATAAAACAACTCTCACGAGGAAGAAGATAAAGAGAGAAGGAGGAAGAAGTCTTGCGCAGAAGTTAGGTAAGAGGGTAGGAGGAAGGAGAAAGGCAGGGGAGGGGAAGGAGGAGAAGGAGGGGAGGGAGAGAGGGAGGAAGAGGAGACTGGAGGGACGAGGAGGGAGGGGAGAGGGAGAGGAGAGGGAGGGAGGAGGGGGACGGGGAGGGAGAGGGAGGGGAGAAGGAGAGGAGAGGGAGGGAGGAGGGGGACGGGGAGGGAGAAGGAGGGGAGAGGGAGAGGAGAGGGAGGGAGGAGGGGGGCGGGGAGGGAGAGAGAGGGGAGGGGAGGGGGAATGAGGAAAGCCAAAGTTGAAAGAGAAGAGAATAAAAAAAAATTCGCCAAAAAGTTAGACGCAGGGAAGCCTATTACCGGCCATCCAGAAGGGCTGAGTTGGCTTAAGCTTCGGCTTCGGCGTTAAACTACGAACGAACACTTCCTTCCTTTTAAAGACGCGATCGGTAGTTTTAAATCGTTATTACCTGATTCTGAGTATTAGATTTTATCAAGATGTTGATTTGCACATCGTCCGAATCATAATTTAGAGGAAGTAATGTAATTTGCATTCCGCCAAGAAGAATAAAAAATATAATACGGAAAAAAATATTCTTTCCGTCTTAACAGCGCAGTGAAGCCGACAAGTCACCGATCCGAACGTAGGTAAAAGAAACGGCTTGTATTTATGACTGTCTCAATCATCTGTTCCACCTCTGCAAACACTTATTAATCTATGACGATATTCATAAACGCACACAAATACCTGCTAATATCCTTAACTGTTGCCACACTTGTCAGCCTCTGCCATCATCAGCATCCTCTGACAGCCTTACCAGCCCCTGTCACTCTTATGCCTCATCTAGAACCCTGTCAAATCTCGCCGAACCCTGTCAAGCCCTGTCAATTTCCTGCCAACAACTAACCGTCCGGACCTGCCAACATGTGTCGCCCATTGCCAGCTATCACCAGCCATTGTTGAGTCCCATCCTTATCCCTGCCAACCCTCTGCCAACCTTACTCCCCTGCCAGTCACTCTACACGTTGCAGCGCTAATCACCTCTATTGCACGTATCCATTGCACACTGGACCCTGTGCAACAGAGCTAAATTTGCATATAGAGTGTCAGGTATCGACTCTACAGTAATGGAAGCAGTTTGAACTCTATTTTCGTCACATTTCATTAAAGTCGTTTTTTTTTTCATTTGATTGGGTGAGGGATAGGAGGGGAGGGAGGGGGAGGGGGAGGGGGAGGGGAGGAGGAGGAAGGGGGAGGTGGGGGATCTGGGAGGGAGGAGAGGGAGAGGGAGAGGGACGAGGGGGGGGGGGGCGGGGAGGGAGAGGGAAGGAAGGAAAATAGAAAGGGAGAGAACGGAGGGGTGATAGGGAGA
>NW_025918235.1:0-2500 GCF_019202785.1 Penaeus chinensis | reverse complement strand
TCTCGTTCTCTCTCCCTCTCCCTCTCTCTCTCCTTCTCTTTCTCTTCTTCTTCTTCTTCTTCTTCTTCTTCTTCTTCTTCTTCTTCTTCTTCTTCTTCTTCTTCTTCTTCTTCTTCTTCTTCTTCTCTCTCTCTCTCTCTCTCTCTCTCTCTCTCTCTCTCTCTCTCTCTCTCTCTCTCTCTCTCTCTCTCTCTCTCTCTCTCTCTCTCTGTCTCTCTGTCTCTCTGTCTCTCTCTCTCTCTCTCTTTGACATTTTTGTTGTCTGTAGGTAGGGGGGGGGGGGGTACGGCCCCATATTACCTACCGGGGGGCTACAGAATGCTGTACTGATATGCTTTTAACATTTTGGAGTAAATAATTGGTATAATGTCTGAAGATCACAATCGCATGGAATTGATGCGATTCATTTCTTAACCATTTACAAACCCGCTCTGCCTGTGTACCTGTTTGTCTTCTTGTGGATTTGCATGTCGGTCTGTTTATCCATTTCTCCCTGCATTGTCTTTCTTTGTGATTTTTTTTCATGTTCATGTGTGTCTGTTTATCTGTTCTTTTCCTTTTCGCATCTTCTCTGTTCTTTTGTTTATAATTTTTATGTTCTGATTCTTTTTTTTTTTCTTCTATTTCTGCATTTCTTTCTCTGTTCTCTCTTCTTCTAAAAAAGTTTTTTTTTTTTTCCTTTCGACGAATATGTTATTCTTCGGGCACTTCAATTCTTTGGTTCTCCCTTGTTGTTTAGGCTTTTCTTCAATTTTCTTGGCCTATTTTCCTCTTATTTTCCTCCATTTTCATTTGTATTTTAGATTTATATGTTTATTTTTTTTGCTTTTTTTAGGAGTCTCTGGTTTCTCTCTTTGTTTTTTTTCTTTGTTCCGTTTCATTGTTTCTGCTTTTGTTTGATTTGTCTTTGTGTGGTAGTGTCTGTCTGTCTCTACACTGCTGTTTCTCTCCTTTCCTCGGCTTCATTGTTTGCTAGTGAGTACGCCTGTTTTATTTTCTTTCTTTCTCTTTTTATCTTTCTTTCAATTAGTCCGTTTCTCTCTTTCTTCCTCTGTCTCTACTCCATTTATCTTTTACCCTTTCATTGTTTCTACTCCTTTCCTCGTTCTTATTCTTGGCTCTTGCGTTCTCCTCTAAATCCTCCTGCCTTCTCCTCTTTCCCTTTCCTTCCTTCATCTCTTCCTCCTCCCTCCTACCCCTCCTTTCGCAAACACCTCTTTCTATCTCCTTTCTCCCCATACTTTTCCCCTTCCCCTTCTTCCCTCTTCCCATCCTTCCTCTCTTCTCCTCATCCTCCCCTTTCCACTTTCCCCTCTTCTTCATCCTCCTTTCCCCACCTTTCTCCTCCTTCTTCGTCTTTCTTTTCTTCGTCCTCCCGTTTTCACCTTCCTCCCCATCCTTCCTCTACCCTTCCCCCACCCTCCCCATCCTACTTCCCTCCTCCCTACCTTTTCTCTTCCCCTTCCCCCCTTCCCCTCCCCCATACCTCCCCCAACCTTCCCCTCTCCCTCCTCCCTATTCTTCCTCTTCCCTTTTACCACTCTCCCTCTTCCCAGCCTCCTCTTCCTACGTCCCTCCTCCCCCTCTTTCCTCTCCCCCTCCTTCCTACCTCCCCCCTTCCCCCCCTTTTCCCCCCAATACCACCCACCATCGCGAGTACAATTTAATGCGAGATATTTGCATATAATATCTTCCTACAATTTACCCCAACCGTGAGGAAGGATGGAGTGGCACAAAGCCTTATAAGTCTGTCGGTTTATATTAAGACTTGGTTGGTGGTGAGGCAGGGAGGGGGGGGGGGAGGGGGGAGGGGAGGGAGAAGGGGGAGGGAGGGAGAAGGGGGAGGAGGGGGAGGAAGAGGGAGGGAGGGAAGGGCAGAGGGGTGAAGGGAGGGGGGGAGGAAGAGGGAGGGAAGGGGGCAGGAGAGAGGGGAGGGAGGGGAGGAAGAGGGAGGGAAGGGAGGAAGAGGGAGGGAAGGGGGGAAGGGGAGAGGGGAGGGAGGGGAGGAAGAGGGAGAAGGGAGAAGGGGAGAAGGGAGGAGGGGGAGAAGGGAAGAGGGGGAGGAAGAGAGAAGGGAAGAACAGGAGGTAGAAAGAAGAGAGGGAAAAGGGGAGAAGGATGTCTTTGTTAGTGCGTTTGTTTGTCTTTGCCTGGGAGCGTGTTTGTATTTGTAATAGGAAGGGGAGAAGTGTCATTGTGTGAGGAGGCGAGGTTTGATAAGTTTATGTCTTGTGGGCAGGTTTCCTTGTTTATGTTTCGGTGGTTTCTGTCTGTCTCAGTTTGTTTGTTTTTCTGTCTGTCTATATGTCTGCCTGTCTATGTGTCCGTCTGTCTCTCTCTCTCTCTCTCGCGATATATATATATATATATATATATATATTATATTATATATATAAATATATATACACACACACATATTATTATATATTATATTTATATATATTATATATATTATATATATATATATAATATGTATATGTGTGTGTGTGTATTATATGTA
>NW_025918234.1:2500-7500 GCF_019202785.1 Penaeus chinensis | reverse complement strand
ATGATAACTCTAACGATGATTAATGATAATAACACTAATGATCATAAAAACAAAGATATCCACAACCCTTCATAACAATAACAACCACAACACCACTTAACAACCAAAAAAGGCAACCACCGTATAACAGAGCTTTAAAAAGGTACTTAGCAGATAACAGTAACGATAAGACCCGACCCTTATGCTAATTCGCTGCTTAGAGTAAGAGGTCGTTTACCAGCTGATCTCTTTTGTCTCTTTGCCAGCTGGTAACCCCCCCCCCCCCCCCACACTGGACTTAGCTGACTGAATTTTTCTGTTTGCAATTTTTTTTGATGCCTTATTATTATTATTATTATTATTATTATTATTTATTATTATTATTATTATTATTATCATTATTATTATTATTATCATTATTATAATTATCTATCTTTATTTTATTTCTTTGTTGTTGTTTGTGTGTTTGTGTTTGTTTGTTTTTTTTTGTCGTTTTTGGTTTGTTTTTGTTTTTCTTTGTTTTTTTCATTGTTTGTGTTTCTCTGTTGTTCACTATTTTTTTCTGTCGTTTACATTTTCTGTTGTTCATCCTTTTGTTTGTCTTTTCTGTTGTTTGTATTTCTATTTTTTTTTTTTCAATACATTTTTGATGTTTAAATTTTCAATTGCTAATTTTTTGTGTTTGCGTATATTATCTTTTTTTAAATGTTATCTGTTTGTGTTTCTGTTATTTACCCTGTTTCTTATATACATTATTTTTTGCATATACATATCGATTATCTACAATTTCTTTCACTCACACTTTCTACCAATAATTATTCCATTCTCCCCCTCTTCCTCATTTCCAACATTCCCTCTCTTTGCGTTCTCTACCTGTTATCATTTTCTATCCTTGGTGTTTCCCCGGTGCTCAAAAAAGTTAAAAGAAATGTTATCTACTATTTCCTTCACTCTCACTTTCTACCTATAATTATTCCATTCTGCCCCTCTTCCTCATTCTCTAACATTCCCTCTCTCTGTGTTCTCTACCTGTTAACATTTTCTATCCTTGGTGTGTCCCCGCTGCTCAAAAAAACTCAGAACTTTGGAAATGTCTAACGTGACTCTCTCGAGACGTGACGTGAAGAGTGAGTGAGAGAGGGCAGCTTTAGGATAGGCCTATGGGAGTCATGCTAATTAGTTTATTTATTATTTTTTTATTTTTTCGCTTTGTTTTTTTTTGTTTCACTCTGGTCGTGTTGTTTACCTGATGATCTGTTCTATTGTATTTTCTTATTTCTGTTTATATTATTTTGTTGATTTTTTTTTCTTGCTGTATTGTTATTGGCATTGATATTATCATAATTGTCTATTGTTTTTTTTTTTCTTTGCATTATCTTTATTATCATCAACGACGTCATTCTTACTGTTTACTCTTTGTCGTCATCATTATCATTAATGTTATTGTTAGTATTTCTGATTATTACAACCATTTTGGTCATCCTTAAGAGCGAGAGATAGAAAGATAGATAGATAGACAGATAGATAGATAGACAGATAGATAGATATATAGATAGATAGACAGATAGATAGATATATAGATAGATAGACAGATAAATAGATAAACAGATAGATAGATAGATAGACAGATAGATAGATAGATAGACAGATATATAGATAGATAGAGAGATAGATAGACAGATAGATAGATAGATAGATAGACAGAGAGAGGGAGAGAGAGAGGGGGGGGGGGGCGATAGAGAAGAGAAAGAACGATAGAGAGAAAACGAGGAACAAGGAAAAAAAGCGAAAGAAAGAAAGTGAAAAACGTAAAAAAAAGTAAAAAACGAAAGAGAAAAATGAGAGAAAAATGTAGTCAGACAGATGGCGTGAGAGAAAGAGAGAGAAAGAGAGAATTCTGCTACAAAAGAAAAGAAAAATAGGGAAAGGGAAGGAAGAAAAGGGGGAATGAGAAAACGATCGAATAGAATAGGATTTTTTTCTTTTTTTTTTTCTTCTTTCTTCCTTCTTCCCTTTATTTCATTCCTTCCTTCTCCCTTTCCTTCCTTCCTTTTTTCCTTCCTTTCTTTCTTCCTTTCTTTCTTCTTTCTTTCTTTCTCTCTTTCTTCCTTTCTTTCTTCTTTCTTTCTTTCTCTTTCTTCCTTTCTTTCTTTCTTGCTTGCTTCCTTCTTGTTCCTTCTTCCTTCTTTTCTTTCTTTCCTTCGTTCTTCCTTTCCTTCCTTCTTTCTTTCTTTATTCTTTCTTTCTTTCTCTCTCTTTCTTTCTATCCCTCCTATTTTCTTCCTTTCCTTCCTTCTTTCCTTCTTTCTTTATTTTCTCCTTTCTTTCTTCCTTTCTTTTCTTCCTTTCTTTCCTTTTTCCTCCTTTCCTTCCTTCCTTCCTTCTTTCCTTTCTTTCTTACGAACACGTGCAACGAACGAAACCATATTCAAAAATCTTAATATTCTCCTTAAAGTTTATTGCAATTCAGCTCATGCTCCATCTAACAAAATATATTCGGTTGTATTTGAGGGGTTTTTTTTTGTTTTGTTTTTTTATGTTTTCTCGCATCCCTTTTCGATTTTTTTTTCCACGAGTCGAGTTTTGTCATTTGATTTTTTTTTTTTTTTTAGATTCTTATCGTATGTTTATCTTTTTGTTTGTGCATTTTATATCTATTTGGTATTTATTTATGTTTTGTTATATTGTTTTATTTTTATTATATTATTATTTGTTTTGTTTGTTTGTTCGTAATTCGAAAACAAAAGGAAACCCGCGTGTTTTTTGTTTTTATTTATTATTATTATCTTAATCAAGTCAGTGAATAATTTCCCTTTCTGGTGAAACAACAGCTCTCAGATTTTTCACTCGTGTCGATTGATAGATGAAATGATGGATAGAATGATAGACGGATAGATAGATAGACAAACAGACAGAATGATAGACGGATAGATAGACAGACAGACAGACAGACAGACAGACAGACAGCCAGACAGACAGACAGACAGACAGACAGACAGACAGACAGACAGACAGACAGACAGCAAGACAGACAGCAAGACAGACAGACAGACAGACAGACAGCAAGACAGACAGACATATAGATAGATAGGCAGACAGTCGTACATACAGACAGACAGATGAATACTTATATAGAAAGAGAGACAGACACACTAGGTTCACGAAATGATGCCTCAGCAGCGGAAATTCAGCATCTGTCATAGAGTTGTTGACTCTCCTTCACAGCTCATATTCTCGCCATGTAACATTTCCCAGGCGATCAGCATATATTCAGTCGTGCAGTGAAAACCGTCAGCACATCCGGTGAGGAGATACATGCCATAATATGAGACAGAGGTTGCAATAATATAAAGAAAACATGAGAGGGGAACTGAAGTGGGAAAAAGGTATGTGTGTAAGTTAAGTTCTACAGCGTCAATATAAGGTATTAGGAATGATATGATAGATTGTATGAGGCATAAGTATAAGATATGAAAAAGTATTAGATAGATTGTAAAAGATATGTATAAGGTATAAGGAATAATAGGACAGACTGTAAAAGGTATAAGTATAAGGGATAAGGAATCATGTTGGTAGGTTAAGTTCTACAATTAAAATTAGATATAAAAGATAGATTGTGCAAGATATATTGACCTATGGAGGTAAGTATAAGGAATAAGGACGTATAAGGACTGGGACCAGGATAGGCCGAGCTGTTAGGCGAATCTTGTCCTAATGACAACAAAGTGTAAGTACTTTAGCTTTGAGACTCGATATAAAAAGAAAAAGAAAAAAAGAAAAAAGAAAATCGTGCAGACAAGAATTTGTAATGACCAGGCGCTCTGGAGAGGTCAAAGGTCAATCTTGTCGACTACCTTCCTTCTCCCTCTTTTCTCCTTCTCTCCTTCTCTTTATCCTTTCCTCTCCCGTATACTACTCCAACCTCTCTTCCCCCTTTCTATTTCTCTCTCCTTCCCTCCTTTATTCGGTCTTTCGTTTTTATCCTCCCTCTCCCCTATCTATTTTCCATCCCTCTCACAATCCCTCCATTCGTCCTTCCTCCCCTCCCCCTCTCTTTCCTTCTTTCTCTTGCTATCTCTCCCTTCCTCTTGCTGTCTTCTTCTTCTTTTTCTCCCTCCAACTCTTCCTCGTTTTATCCGTCCTTCCTACTCACCGTCCTTATCTCTTGCCATTCCTCTGTCCTTCATTCATTACTTTCTTCACTCACCATCCCTTCTCCTTCCTCCTCCTTTCCTCCCTCTCCCCCTCTCCACTTCCCTCCCTCCTTCCCTCCTTCCCTCCCCAACCCTTCCCTTTCATTTCACTCCCTCTCTCATCACCTTCCCTTTTCATCTCTTCCGCTCTTTATCTGCCCCCCCCCCCCCCATCCATCGACGTCCTGCTACCTGCTAAGATAAGGAAAGATAGAGAGATATGGATAATTGCGGGCATCAGCTGATCTCCGTGCTTAGAAACGGGGGAAGAGGGAGGAGGAGGAGGGGGAGAATTAAGAAGGAGATGGAAGAGGGAAGGGGGAGGGGAGGAAGGAAGGAGGAGGTAGAGGAGGGAAGGAAGAGGTGGAATATGTAACGAAGAGGATGAGGTGGAAGAGGGAAGGAGGATAAGGTGGAGGAAGGAAGGAGGTGATGGGAGAAGTAGGGAGGAGGAGGAGACGGAAGAGAGAAGGGGGAGGAGGAGGAAGGAAAGAGTAGGTGGAAGAAGTAAGGAGGAGGGAGTGGAAGAGGGAAGGGATGAGAAGGCAGAGGGAGAGGGAAGGGGAAGGGGGAGGAGGGAAGGAAAAGGAAGTGGAAGAGGGAGGGAAAAGGAAGTGGGAGAAGGAGGAAGAAGGAGGTGGAAGGAAAAGGAGGATGAAGTGTGAGGAGACAGAAGGAAGAGATGGAATAAGAGGGGAGGAGGAGAAGGTGTGGGGAGAGGAGGGAGGAGGAGGAGGAAGAGAAGGCAGCGGGAAGGAGGGGGACGAGGAAGCGTCGAGAAGGAAGGAGGAGGTGGAGGGAGAGGGTAGGAGACAGCTGGGAGGAAGG
>NW_025918233.1:0-10830 GCF_019202785.1 Penaeus chinensis | reverse complement strand
TTACTGAAATATGTAGGCTATTTTTGTATGTATATCTTGTTATATTCTACATAAAGCATATGATGTTACAATTTCAACTAGCGCAGTAGATATTCCAGTGTGTTAAACACATGATTTATAGCACTTCTTATACCACTGTACAATATGACAGGGCAGACTCCCTGCGGGGAGCCTGGAGCAACACCTCCTCCCAGGAGCAGCCGCACTCCATCATTACTCTTCGGCAAAGGAGTCAAGGCATGTTGGCTGTCTGCCTTGAGTCCTAGGCTCGCCATCTACCCTACTCCTGTAGGACCCATCTCTCGGGCTCCTACACGCCGTCGGCCTTTTCTGCGAAGGAAGCTTATCGTTGCCTTATCATGTGTGGGCGTGTGTGATGATAAGGAAGGGGGAGAGACAGGTTATAAGGGAATCATAGAAAGAAAGATAATACAGGGTTTAAGGAGGAGAGAGAGAGGAGTGATAAAGAACAGGGGGAAAGAGAGAGGAAAACGATTATCGCACAGAGGGACGAGAGATAGAGGAAGGAGAATAGAGGACAGGGAAAAGAGAGAGAGAAAGAGGTAATGGAGGACAGAGGGAAGATAAAAAATATAGATAAAAGCAGTTGATAAGAAAGGGAGAAGGAAGGGCAAATGATAATAAAAGAGAGAAAGAAATCGTACATACGTCTCTAACATTGTGTGTGTGTTTGTGTGTGTTTCTCTGTTGTGTGTCTGTCGGTATTGTAGGGGTATGTTTGTTTACGTTTGTATGTTCGCCTATTTTATTGTGTTTGTATATCGTATGTCTAGGTGTAGGCCTACCTATTGTCTATCCGGGACGGCGGCTGATCGGAAGATAAAACCTATCTTTCTCACTTTCTTTTACCTATTCCTTTTCTTCGTATCTCCCCTCTCACCCCACCTTCTGTCTCTCTTTTACAATCCCTTTCTGTCTTTCTTTCTCCCCCTCTGCCTTTGCATTCCTCCGCACTCCCTCCCTTGTTGTCAGCCGAGATAAGGCAGCGCAACATTTTCCAAATGTTTCTAATATACTAAGTGTATAAAAAGCATAAGTTCACTTTCTCTCTCTCTCCCTCTCTCTGTCTCTCTGTCTCTCTCTCTCTCTCTCTCTCTCTCTCTCTCTCTCTCTCTCTCTCTCTCTCTCTATATATATATATATATATATATATATATATATATATATATATATATGTATATGTATATGTATATGTATATACATGTATATGTATATGCATTTATGTATATATTTGTAAAGGTATATTCATATATATATATATATATATATATATATATATATATATACATATATATACCCATATATGTATATATACATATATATGTATATATCTATATATATGTGTATGTATATGTGTATATATACGCATATATATCTATATATATGTTTAAATGTATATATCTATATATTTCTATATATGTGTATACATATGTATATATATACATATATATACACATATATATATATATATATATATATATATATATATATATATTTATATATATATATATATATATATATATATATATATATATATATATATTTGTACGTATATATACTTATATGCATATATACAGATGTACATATGTATATGTATATATACGTATATAAGTATATACATATGTATGTATACCTATATATATACTTATGTATATATAAGTATATACATGTATATGCATATCCACGCGTTTATTCCCAATCAAGGTGTACCTCGAACGAGTTTATTCCCAGTCAAGGTCGGCTAACTACTTTATTCCCAGTCAAGATTGACCTCCAGTTTATTCTCAGTCAGAGTCAGTTTCAATGAGTTTATTCCAAGTCAAGGTCGACCGCCAACGAGTTTATTCTCAATTAAGGTCGACCTCCAACGTGTTTATTCCCAGTCAAGGTCGATCACCAACGGATTTGTTCCCAATCATGGTAGACCTCCAACGAGTTTATTCCCAGTCAAGGTCGACCTTCAACGAGTTTATTCCTAGTGAAGGTGGACCTCCAACTAGTTTGTTCTCAGTTAAGGCCGACCTCCGACAATTCTTTTCTCAGTCAAGCTCAATGGAACTATAGTCAATCCACGTGGGTGAATGAACGACGGAAGAGAAAGAAAAGAATTAATTTTCCCGGGTGGCAAAGGGTTAAGAAAGGGAGAGAGAGAGAAAGATAGTGAAAGAGATTAGGAGAGTGAGAGAGATTAAGCGAGAGAGAGAAATATAGTGAGAGAGAGATAGTGAGAGAGATTAAGCGAGAGAGAGAGAGAGACGAATAGAGGAAGAGAGAGATTAGGAGAGACAGGGAGGGAGAAGAGAGAGAGAGATTAAAAGAGAAAGGGAGAGAGAAGAGAGAGATAGATATTAAGAGAGAGAGTGAGAAAAAGATGAAGAGATTAAGAGAGAGGGAGAGAGAGAGAGAGAGAGATTGGAAATATTTCAATACTGAAGATTTAACAGACGAAAGAATTTGAAATCTATCGGCCACCTCTGAATTATATTTGTCGGTATGCAAATGATTCTTTTTTTTTTAGGTTTTGCATGTAGGCTTCCGTGTCTGCATGGACAAAAAAATAACTTAATGATATGAAATAGTTTAAAATATTTAATTACATGTATCCCATGTCATTAGTACCGTTCTTGATACATTTGAATCTATTATCATATGTAATCAGAACCATTTACATACAAATGATTTACAAGGTGATCTTATGAAAATATAAAACTCAAATAGAAATGAAAGTATAGAAGTTTGTTCTAATTTATTTTCATTTAAAAGCCCCGAACAAATCATCTCTTTCTTTAGATTGAATGTACAAAAGTATGAAAACTGAATAAAAACAAAGATGTGAAATTAATTAGTATGGAGGAAATGCTGTCCATGAGCACCAATAAAATGCCAAGAAAGAAAAGTAAAGAAGAGAAACAAACAAAAAAAAAATATGCACATATATATATAATGTGCCAAGAAATAAAATGTACCCAGTACCATGTAGCAATGTATATATATATATATATATATATATATATATATATATATTATAAATATTATATATATTATATATATATTATATATATTATATATAATATATATTATATCATATATATTATATATGAGCACACGGGGAGCCGTCTGCATGGAACGAAATTCTTAAAAGTGGTGGTTGGGTTAACGTTAGAGATCGTGACAGTGTGTGATAATGATATAGATAACGATAATAATAATATAAGAACCAATAGGAGCAACAGTGATGATGATGATAATAGTTAAAATATAGTAATGATAATGATACACTATTAATGATAACACTAATTATAAGAATACATATAATAATAATGATAATGATAATGATACCAATAATAACAATATTAATCTTATTAGTAGAATTGATAATATCAATGATGATGATAATGATAGTAGTAGTATTAATAGTAATAATAATAAAAGTGATTACAATAATGACTATGCTAACTATGAAAATCCTAGTAATAATATTAATAACAATAATAAATATAATGACAATGATAATCATACTAATAGTGTTAATAGTAACAAAAAATTATAACAATTATCATGATCATAATAGTAATGATATAAAATAATAATAACCATGTAATAATAATGATGACAATGAAAATATCACAGCTACTATAATTAATAATGACAATGATAATAAAATAAAAACTGCAGCAAAAGTGAATAAATTAATTATTCTGATAATGATGTTAATATTTTAAGGTTAATGAGAATGGCAATAACAATAATGGTTATGTTATAATGAAATGAAACAAAGTTCATTATAATCTACGGCAGAACGTAAATCTGTGATGGTTGGGTTAATGTTGGGGATCATGACAGTGCGTGATCATGATATAGATAATGATAATAATAATATAAGAAACAATAAGAGCAACAATGATGATAATGATGATAATATCAAATCTATTGTAATGATAACACTAATAATAACAACAACAACAATAATAATAATAATGATAATGATACCAATAATATTAATAGTAATCTTAGTAGTAGAAGTAATAACAATACTGATACCACAAGTACTATGACTACTACTAATAAGAATATAACAAGAACGGCAGCAAAAGTGAATATATTAAATATTATTATAATATTTATGATATTTAAAGGTTCAGGAGAATAACAAAAGCAAAATAATTATGGAAATAAATGATAGCTGGACCAATTGCTGTCCTATCATTAATATCAAAAGAATTTGGTGATAATGTTAATAGTAATAATATCCTTTCAAGTAATGATCGTAATAACAGCAATAATAATGACGATGAATCATGAATAATAATGACACTATTTGTAATAGTATTATCAATGCATAAGAAAAAGCAAAAAATAGGGAAATGAAGTGAAATGTAAACAAAGAAACTAAAATTTTAATAGTAACAAAATAATGAATTACATAATGAAAATATGTGATGGCTGGAACAATTACTAGAAATTTAAGGATATTAATGGCATTAATACACTGAAATAAAGACCAAAATATAACAAATTTAATCACAATAAAAGTGGTAGGAATAGAGGAAGAATAAGACAGTGTTAAAGAATGAGAAGAAGGAAGATTAGAGAGAGAGGAAGAGAAGAGGAGGAAAATTCGAGTTAAGAGGGAGAGGAGGTAAAGGAAGAGAGGAAGAGGGAAAAAAAGATAGGGAGGAAGGAAGAAGAGAGGGAGAGAAATTAGAAAAAAAGGAAGAAAATATTAACAAATAAAAACTATTTTTAAAAATAACGAGAAAATCTCGATTATGAAAGCAATATCAATAAATGAAAATTATAAAAACAATGATAATGATAATAATAACAATACTAATAACAATAATGATAATAATAATAAAAATAATTATAATAATAACAATAATATCAGTAATATTGATAATAATAATAATAATAACAAAGATAATTAAAAAAAATATTCATAAGAAGAAAGAAAAGACGAGAAAGAAAACAATAAGATTAAGAAAGAAGAAGAAGAAGAAGAAAAGGGAGAAGCATGAAAATCCGATGAAAAGACGAGCGGAAGGGAAACGAAAGTGATTAATTAGAGAATTATTTACGATTAACTAGTAACACGACGGATAATGAGAAATAATTAATAACACCAATAATAAAAGAAAATAAAGGAAAATTTCAATAATCAAATAAACTGAACAAAAAAATCAATAATAAAAGATGCTGAATGAACATAAACAACATAAATAATGAATATATAAACATATATATATATATATATATATATATATATATATATATATATATATATGTATAAAGAATACAAAGATCATAAAAAATAACAAATAAGATAATGAAAACAATAAATTCAAAAATAATAGAAACAATAATGAAAATAATATTTAAATTGTGAATGATTAACAAATGGTGATTTTTAAATGATAATTGGAAGTCAATAAAAATTATAATCAATAGAAATTTATTCTCTTATCATTGCCATTGTTGTGTTATTAGAATGATATCATTATCAATATATATATATATATATATATATATATATATATATATATATTTATTTATTTTTTAATGTTTTCACTCTCATTATCATCTCTATCTGTTTTCATTCTCTCTCTCTCCTTCTCTTATCATTATCTTCATTATCACATATCACAATTTTTTGTTGCCATTATTATCATTACTTTCTTATTATTTTATTGCTATTCTCATTCTTATTATTGCATCTCCCTCTTATTGTCACTCTCCTTCTCTCTCTTCTTTCTTTCTCTCTTTCTCTTATCATATCATCACTACTGTTATCATTAATATTGCTATTATCATTACGATCATTACTTCTTCCTATTACAACCATTATATCTTCCTCACTCTTTCTCTTTATTTCTCTCATTCTCTTATTACTATTCTATATCATCATCATCTACTTGTTTTTAATTATCATTATCATCATTACCTTTCCCTTCCTGTGGGCTCGGCACATTATGTTCTTATTCTTATACTTATTATCTTCATCAATATTGTTTTCTTATAATTATCATCATATTATCATATGATTATCATTATGTCATCGTCATTATTATATTAATTATATCATCCTTATCAATATCATTGATATTATATTTCATCATTATCAATATTATCAATACTATTATCAATTATTTCAATATTATTATCACTGTTATCATCAGCATCAACATTACTGTTATTACCATCATCAATATCATTATTACTATTATCATCATCACCTCGCCACAGGTTTTGCACTTCTTTTTCTTTTTATCGTGAGACGAGGGGGGGGGGGGGGCAGCGGCGGATAGACAAGGGACGGATACGGGAAGGGGGGGAGGAGAGGGGAGATGTCAAAAGAGACGAGAGAGAGAGGGCGAGAGAGAGGGGGCGAGAGAGTGGGAGAGCCGGAGAATCGGACGAGAGAGAGGTGGGGGGAGAGGAAGCAGCTCCCCCCCCCCCCCCAGCGCTTCCTCAACCCCCAAAGTTCCTCTTCGACCAGAGGTCTGCCGAGCGTTCCCTCCGCTGGCGGTGCCCACAGGACGCTCCGCCGGGAGGGGGAGGGGGGAGGGTGCCCAAGGGGGTCATCGCCGAGCCCAGCGGTCCCTCCACAGGCAGCAAATAGTCATCTGCAGGAGAGATGGATTAGGGTCATTAGCCCCTGCAGAAAGGATTAATGAGGGTAATTAGCCTCTGCAGTAGGGATTCATGGGGTAATTAGTGCCCCAGGGGGATCATAATCATCTACTGAATGGAGGATTAATTAGACATGTAACGGTTGTGATACATTAACGAGGAAATTCATTATTAGTGGAAGCAGTCATGCAATTTCACCTGAGAACAATCAATCAACCAATTAGGGAATTTCAAGGGTTGACTGAAATCACAAGATTCAATTAAAGAAAAATCAATGGTATCATCGATTTTATAATCTAATTAATTGAAGTCATTAGTCTTCATGTAAAATGATAAAACCAAAGATCACAATATGCAGACAAAACAAGAAGAAAAACGTCACTGCCTCTAATACAAGATGGATTTCATAGGAGATTCAACGGGAAAGATACGACAATATAGCAATATGACAACCACTCTCAATTCACTCTCAATTATTCTCTCAGTCCAAATTACTATTTATCACTCTCCCTATTACTTTCTTTCTCTTCTCACTCTATTACTCTTTGCGAGTCACCTGCGTGTTTCCTCCACCTCTGACCCTTGGAACTTAGTGTGACGTAACTTCAAAGATAAGCAGCTGACTATTCTTTCATATCATCTGTTCTTAAATCGCTTCCCGAAATACCGTATATATTGCAGGTTCCTCCGCCCATAAGTAGCTGTCCACACACGTAGCTTCAGCCGGCCACTTCAGTGTCTTCATTGAAGTATCTTGCCAGTCGTTTATTCTGTTTTTATTTGTGTTTTTTTTAAACAAAATTGGTCATCCTATTTCCTCTCGCCTCATTACTTATTTTATTGATTGAGATCAGTTGTAGTTGTCAACCTCTAGTAGCATTAAGTCACACGAACTCTACGGGCCCCACCGCCATGTGTCTCCTTAATAAACCTTTCCCTTCACTTGTGGTCCGATTTAGGACAAGGCATTCGGCCGAAAAGGGAATCTAATGCTTGGGATGATCAATAAAGAGGAAGAAACCAAACACTTGTCAACATGTCATAGAACACGAACAAATTCGACTCCTTTCGGGCGACTGGCTCTTTGCTGTACAATACCCTCAGTATGATTATGCAAAGATCTTGACCTCTTCCAGTTCTCTGGCTCACTCTTTCTTACTTCCAGGTCCTGTTTATGTTTTGGAACCATTGCCAAGAATTAATGTGCGTGAATGTGTACGTGTATGTGTATACACTGTATACACATAGATGTGTGTGTGTATGTGTATGAGTATGTTTGACTGTTGTGTGTACAAGAGTACATATGTGTGTACATCATATGTCTATGAATGAGTGTGCATGTATGTGTAAGTATACATGTGCATGTGCTTTTATGTTTGCACTTGCGAATGCATGTGTGTTTGCTGGTATGCGTCCGTGTACACATGAAATAATTTGCATACATGTATACGTGTATCTGTATACACGTAGATGTGTGTGATTCATTTATGTACACGTGTGTGTATATGTGTTATGAGTACATGTAATAATTGTATGCATGTGTACATTTACAGATATACACATGAGTGTGTGTACATGTATATTTGCGTGTACGTGTGTATGTGCTTGTATACGTGTGCACGTGTAGGTGCTTGTGTGCGGGTATGTGTGTGTGTACATGTATGTGTGGTTGTACTCGTATGTGCGTGTTCTTGTACGTTTGTGCATGTGTGTGTGCCTGTACGTGTATGAGCGCGTTTGTGTATGTGTGCATGTATATGAGTGCGTGTCCGCATATGTGTGCATATACATGTATGTGTGTGTGTCCACAGATGATGTAGCTTTGCTGGATATGAGGACAATATGGACAGAATTAAGAAATAAAAAAAAAACTGTGATAATATACATAGAAATAAGAAATAACTAATGTTATTGCCGGGGCAGGAAACGCTTTCATTCGTACTCCGCGAGTCGGCGACACAGGGGTTGGGGAGGAGGGGAAGCATGCGTGTCACGAGCCCCGGCCCAGACGTTCTCTCATCTCCTTGATATGCTTTTCTTTAAAAGGGATACATATATATTTAAAACAAGGGTTACTTGGAATAGATAAAGTCATTAATGTGCAAAGGAATCACTGGTGCAGGGTGTACTATTGTCTACTCGGAGCGGCGGCTGATAAGAAGATAAAGTCTTTTATCTCTCTCCTCCCCCCCCCCCCTCTCTCTCTCCATATTTCCCCTTCCTCTCTCTTCTCTCTCGCCCCTCCCCTCGCCTTCTCTCACTCTTTCTCTCTCTCTCTCTTTCTGTCTGCCGTTTTCCCTCTAATCTTTTCTCTCTCTCTTTCTCCTTCACTCCCTCCCTCCCTCTGCCTTTGCACCCCTCTGCACCGCCTCCTTTGGGGTCAGCCTAGATAAGGCAGCGCTACAGATACTTATGAAAAGTCTTCTCATCCTGCTTACGCGTGCTGCTGTTCGCCCTTCGAACGCATTTTTTGACATCAATCGAAGCAAATCTACAGAGAAAATGCCTGCGATGAAAAGGCTCCCTGGTTTTGAGATTTTTCTCTTTTTCTCTCGCTCAATTTCCCTCCCTGTCTTCGTTTCTTTTTTTTTCCTTTTTATTGCTCCCTCTCCCTCTCACAGTATAATTCTTTCCACCTATCTCTCTAACCTCCCCTTAATATTTATCTCTGGCACCGACTCTCTCTCGTTAAATATTTTTTTTTTTTTTCCTTCTCGCCGAAACTCCCCTACTCTCTATCTCTTTGATTCTCTCATCGTCTTTCGCCCTCCTTTCCCTATATCTTTCTCTCCCTCCACTTTCCATTTCCCTGGTTCTCTCTTCGTCTCTCGCTCTCTCCTCTCTTTCCCTCTCTCCCTCCCTCGCTCTACCATCCATCACTCTCCTCCCCATGACCCCATGAGCGCGTCTCGCCTCAAGCGCCGACCGTCACTGGCCTGGCTCTCCTTCAGCAGCCACGTGGCGGCTTTGTTTACATTAGCACACGGAGTCGTGCCAGTGTGGGGAGCTGCGGCGTGCGGATTGGACGTGCGGCCGAGTTGCTCAGGACAACGCTCACGCACAGACAACAAACGGAGGGAAGGACCGCCTAAAGGACGCTACTATTTAAGGCAACACCGATGCGGCAGATAAGCGGCGATATCTTGGGTTGGTACCATTAGTTTAAAAGTTACTGATGAATATACACAGGTACTAGGCTGTTACTCCTGCTGACACTATAATGGTTTGTGCAGTTTTCCTTGAACTTGATATTTAATCATTCTATGTATCTGAAGTACTGTACATATTCTTATCTTTTAACATACCGAAGGTTTGTGTGTGAAATGTGAGCCCACACCCAGACATATTAAGATGAGCATAAGGATAACCTAAGTTACCTCATCCTTTATAATGTAAACTTTTGTTTCAATAAACTTCCCTTCCTCCCACCCTACCTCCCTCCCTCCCTCGGTCTTTGGATCCCTCCGAACGCCCTCCCGTGGGGTCAGCCGAGATTAGACAGTGCTATAGAAACTTATGGAGAAGCCACATCCTGCTTATATGCCTGACTGTTTGCGTTTGTATGTGTGTGTTTGAATGCACTTGCCTAGGTATGTATACGTTTCCATGAGTGTGTGTTTCCATGGGTATATATGTGTGAGTGTGATTAAGATGTACCTGTTGTTTAGCAGGGCGGCAGCTGATAAAAAGATGAAGCCTATCTCTTTCTCTTTCTTCTTCTACCTCTTGTCCAACATTATCTATCTGTCTCTCTCTCTCTTTCCCCCCTCTTTCATTAACTCTCTTCCCCTCTCTCTCTCGTTCTCTCTTTCTCTTTTGTTCTTCAGTCTCTATTACCCCTTATTACCCCTTCTCATCCTGCTTACGTGTGCTGTTGTGTTCGCCCTTCGAACGCATCATTCAGAAGCCCAGGAGAGGAAGTTTGACAC
The DNA here is from genome assembly GCF_019202785.1 of Penaeus chinensis. Classification (NCBI taxonomy): domain Eukaryota; kingdom Metazoa; phylum Arthropoda; class Malacostraca; order Decapoda; family Penaeidae; genus Penaeus; species Penaeus chinensis. The sequence continues at coordinate 250 of NW_025918233.1, read as the reverse complement.
AAATCAGAATTCACACCTCGCTTCTTACAGACGGAATTAACTTCATAGAGATGGAATTCACACCTCACTTCAGAAGGAATTCACTTCAGAGAGACGGAATTTACACCTCACTTCGCACAGACGGAATTCTCCTCAGAAAGACGGAATTCACACTTCACTTCAGACAGACGGAATTCACTTCACATAGACGAAATTCACTTCAGAGAGACGGAATTCACTTCGTTTAGACGGAATTCACACTTCACTTCAC
>NW_025918232.1:0-10431 GCF_019202785.1 Penaeus chinensis | reverse complement strand
AGGTGATGGGTGAGGGGTATGGAGTGGAGGAGAGTGGGGATATTAATAGAGGAGGTATGTTATGATTATGGAATGTTGGGAAGTTAAATATGATGTTTGGAAGAGTATAAGTATGGAATGTTTTAGTAGGAGTAGAGAGGAGAATGAGTGGGATGGAAATGATGAGATTATTTCCCGAAGTCGGCCCCCAAAAACTGGCGTGAATCCGAATGGCGGGGAGTGTCCAAGCTCATGGATACATTATGTTCTTATTGTGTGTCAAGTGTTTCACTTGGTGTGCCGCAACTGCAAGTGTGGATCAGCAACCTGAGTCTCCGCGGGGCACATGGCTGATCAAGGCGTCCGAACAAGCGAACTGGCAGACATGAATAGAAACCGATAATCGGAAAGATCACGGCTTGATTTTAGAAATCAGAAAATATAAAGATGAGGAATCGTGAAAACTTTACCGCTAGAAAATCAGAAGAAACAGACGAAAAATAAAATATCCTTGCTTTACAAAAACAGATTGTAACCATTTGGAGACCTCTTTTCTAGGTTTTACAGACAAAGAGCAAGAAGGTTAATAAGAATGTTGACAGATATGAAGACTTGGATCGGTAAAGCTACAGGAATCCATGGTCCAAACAGCTAAGGAGCTGTAACACCACAAGAAGCTAGGATATTCTTTCATGATATGTCCTACCTCCAGAAAAGATATCGAAGAGGAAATAGAAATAAAAGCAGCTTTGCACGTTACACTAAACAATTTGGATTCAATGACAATGAGGGAATCGTGGTTCAAGGTTTGGCATTTCTTTTCGAACAAAGTCAATTTCCTTGATCTAAAGTGGACTTCCATGTCCAAAACATAAGAAGGTAATCCTATTTTGTTTCTTGCTGTATCAACATAACGGCAGTATTTATGCTCAATAAAAGAATATATCACAATTAAAACTACCAGTTTTTAAAATGTATAACATTGTAGGGTATAGGTACTTATTTTTCTAATTGGGAAATTGAATTAAAATATAAATTTTCAGTAAACATACATGTGCTTTTTATGTATATTACTAAGACAGATACTGTGTGTTAGTGTGTATATATAAATATATTTTTTAAAAATATATGTTTGTATAATAATTAATTGTATATATAATATATAATACCTATATTTATCACACACATAACACCCACAACGACACACATACACACACATACAATAATATATATATATATAGTATATATATAATATATATATATAATATTTTACATATTATATGTTGTGTACATTTAAATTTTGTGTGTGTGTACAATATATATATATATAATATAAATATATATATATGTACGTAATCGCGGTCTCCTTAACCCGGAGTTGGTTGTAGAGGCATAAATGACGAGTCAGTAACAATCCTCCCGCCATCTACAAACGGCTCCATGGGCTTCCTCTGTGCGAGTCTGCAAAGGACAGATCCCTGTCCATATGATTAATCGTTGATGTTTCTTTTCCCCGACCCTCTTCTTCTGCCTTACTCTCTGTCCTGTACTACTCTCGTCGACTCTTTTGGTACGGTGCCATGCAAGTTTGGTTTTTTCCACTAGGCCTTTTATGATCCCTTGTCAACGTGTGTCTATAAATACAGGACAAGTCATTTAGCTTTCTCTTAACATGCTTAGCAGGCTGTCATGTGCACAAACACCGATGGCTATGTAAAATTATGTTGCGCACGTTAGAGAAATCCTTGTAGAGAGCTTCAGAAAAATTTTATTCGTAGCATCTCATTCATATGAGCTCTCAACACGTCCTCTGGGGTGGCAAGCCGTTGAGGGGGGTCCCCACGGATTCACAATGAGCGTAACAAAAGATTGAGATGACAAGAGTATGCAAGGAGACCCCTGGTTTTTTCGATGTTAGGGAGATGTGTTTTGTCCGAGGGCCAAAAGTGTTTAGTTTTAATCAGAGTTCTGATGTTGACTGGTGCAATTCTGAATTCTGGCCAATAATCTCTTTTTTTTTTTGGATCCCAGCGTCTGAAGATTAATGCGCCTCCAAAGATAAATTGAAACTGTCAACACAGTTTTCGCGAGTTTCGTTCCCCTGACCCTCCACTTCAATGTTTCTTTGGATCCATTTGAGTTGTTTGTCATTAGCTTTGTCTTTTTCCTTTTCGCGCTGATTATTTCCATGCCATAAATAGGCCTGTGAAGTTTTTGTCAATGCGCTCCACAAACGTTGTTTAGTTCATCCTCTCGTATATCTGCCCGCCAAGCCGTCAATGTTCGTCTGCAAAGCGCAGTTGGTGATAGTTCTTTCTGCCACCAGTGCTGACTGATCTATCGTGGTCCTTCTAGTGCGTACCTGTCAATCAGCCACTTTTTTCAAGAAAAAGTTGAAGAGGGTAGGTGATAGAAGACAGCCTTGTCTGACTCCGGAGGACATGTCATAAAGATGTCAATAACTGATGAGGTTGGCATTGATGTTTGTATTCCACATGTGTCCGCACAATGCCCCGTGCCAGTACTCTGTCAAAGGCCTTAATGAAGTCGAAGAAGAATCGTGGTACAGATCCTGTTGGTGCTGCAGATTTTTTCACGATATAATTCCCATATTGAAAAATTTTGTTCTGTGTGCTTCTTCCTGCCCTAAAACCCAATCCTGTTTCTTCCACAATGATGGTCTCTTCTGGCCTGTGTTTTCAGCCTTCAAAGACCCTCAGCATGCTTTGCTGGCACGGCTTATGAGACTTATGGGGCGGAAGATTCTGGTGGCACTTATCCGGATTGCCCCTTCTTTGGTAGTGTTGATCAGTGGACTGTGTCCAGCAGGTGCCAATCGCCTGTCTGCCTAGATTTTTATTGGCAATGTTTTGTAAGGGTATCAATCATGGCTTCTCCACCTTTTTGGATCAGTTCTGCTGGAAATGTGTCAGATCCAGGAGACTTTCCTTTCTTTAGGGACTTGACGCTGATTTCTACTCCTCTTGCGAGAATGGGTTGGTGTCCTCGTTGGTGGTAAGGATGAAGGAGGAAATTTATATGTGTGTGATGTGTATTATTACAGACATATATATATATATATAAATATGATAATAATTAAGCCTAAATATTTGTCATTCCCTAATTAATTGTTAGAAGACTGATAAGGTATAATACATTTTAATTAAAATTTATGACACTGGTCATACAAGTGTAATTTCATAACTTAACTTGACAAGTATATGCGCATAGCAATCGAAAAAAACATATTTAACAGTTCCCTTTTGCCAAACCGATACTTATAGTCACTACAGAAAGCGACAGCTGTAGCAAACATTGTAATAAAGTAAATAAAATATCTTGATCTTTATATTTTTTTTTCCTTCCTTTTTTCTCGCCCTCCGTATATACCACCTACGCATCGATTCACAGCAAGTATAAAACGAAAACTACATTTCCTTAACGTAGAAAAGACAGTACACAGACAGTCTTCACCATGGTTGTTTTCTGGGCTTTAATAATAATAAGATAATGATAATAACATAATCTAATATTAAAACGATTACTGATAAAAATTAATGTAAAAGATAATAAAAAGCTTAAGTTATTATAAGACCACTAATGAGAAATGATAACAGTAACATTAATAATAATAGTAAGTAATTATAAAGAAAACGGATCTCTACTAATGGTGACAGCGATCCTGAATAATATTTATACGTATGAAAACAACAATAACACGATAATGAGTAATAAACAAGTAATTATGCTAACAAAAACAATAACTTAATTAGTAATAATGATCGTACTATTAAATAATTATTATTAACATAATCATCATCATTATCTTACCAAAAAAGATAATAAAAAAAAGATGATAAATATCATGATAACTAAAATAATGAAAAATAATAACTAATAATAATGAATGAGATATAAAGACAAGTTGTAATTCATATCAATAATGTGATGGTGAGTCAGATAAAAGCAACAGTAACAAAGAAAGTAGCAATAATGGAAAACAAATAAAAGCACTCATGATGCTGAAATTAAAGTAGCGACAGTAACTATCAATGCTTATAACTATGGTGATTATTTATTATAGCACATACTGTATCATATGCTGACACAATCCATGTACTACAACCGGCAATTATTATCCGTAAATAAGAGTACAAAGTATTGAACCATATTTTACATATTCTCAATTCATATATTTAATAGTTTTATTTTCGCAACAGAGACGTTAAGTGGCCCTTTCACATGAAAGGATACACTAACAGTCCTGAAGTTGTACATACAGTTTTACAAATGTGCCGTGCACTATGTAACGTGCAATCTTGCAGTACCGATAACATCCTAATAGTAAAACACTCCGAACAAGTCCTATGTAGAGTGTAGCGTAAGACAGAAGAATATCTTTGTGTGGTGTATAGTCCCAGCATGATTTTATTTAACTGAAGCTTGCATTAGCTAAGGCACTGTTCTATAGTCCCTCTGTCTATGTGTAATGGCTAAGTGCTAAGTGTTCATGTGATCGCTGCCAGCTAACAGGAATATTCTTTTCAATAACGATAGGGATTAGATAACAGAGGATCACAAGTTCAAAACTCACGATTCATAGTCCGTCTGACACTAATTTACTCAGAAACCAGCATTTTTAATTAAATTATACCAATGACAATTTAAACATTCAACCGTTTTTACGTATGAATGGGACAGGAGATAAATAGCTAGAAAAATGGAAACCAGTGGGGCAAAAGGTTTTAATATAAGACAATATGTCTTAACCTCTAATACTTACGAATTATAAGAACGTCTAAGGTTACTCCAATCGCTTTTAGTTCATCATTCCTTTTTGCTTTTATCAGAATAAAGAACACCTTATTTCCCTGTATACACAAGAAAATAAAAAACTTTCTTAGGGGGTTTAATTCTAGTAAAATTAAAAAAAATTTCGTTTAGCCTGTGTTTATTTATATTACCTATTTTTACTTGGTGAGGTTACCAGTGGGTTGGAATAAACAAAAAAACAATGATGAATAAAATTGTTTGAAAGGAATAGGGTTGGAAAGGCCACCCCATAGTTGGTTGGAACAAAAATACGGGTTTTTTTGCTTTACAATTGGCCAGTTTGAAATTTGCTACCACACTTTAATACCACTTTTAAAAAACAACTTTTGTTCACTCAAAAGAATAAAAAAAAACCCAACCCCAGCCTCCAACTAACCGTGCTGCAATTAAGGGGTGTTTCGATCTCGGTAGGGGTTTTAGCAGCCGGCCTGTAGCAACAAGGGTTGGGGGGAAAATCGTTCCAGGAAAACGTTGCTCGCCCCTCGCTGTGTCCTTTCCAACTTGGGTTTTTCCGGCAGGGCGAAGGGGGGCCGGACCCTATTCTGGGGGGACTTCGCTCCCCCGAACGGGCGTAGAAAGGCAGTGGTGTTGGGGGTTTTGGGTTCGTTTATTTTATTATCAAAATAGTGAAAAGGGGAGGACGCGTGGAATGGGGGAAAAGGGGTTTTCTCTTCTTTCGGAGTTATTAATAAGCATTACCCCAGTTAGTTTAACTTAAAGGGAATGGAAAAATGAAAAACTATTAATTGCCCTTTTTGTTTTCTATTACGTTATTTACATTTTACTTATTTTTTTAATAAATAAACAATAAATTTGCGTCCTTTTTAAAATCGTTTTACAGGGATATTTCATGTAAAATGTCAAAAATGTGGCTTAATTATGTAATGAAGATTTATTTGCATTACAACGGTAATATTCTTTGGCTTGGGGACTATTTATTCAATTATTACCCAATTTTTTTCCAAAACCCCTTTATTTTGGGATGGCGAATTATTTTCATTTCTGGAAATTATGATTAAAAAAACTTATTAATTGTTAATTATAATTGTTTTGTGTTATCTATTTTTTCCATTGGGTTATTTCTGTCCCAAAGGTTAAAAACCATGGGACAATTTTTTTTCTGTCCCATGCGGGTGATTGGTCAACGTTTCTTTTCATAAGGAAAATTGGGATGCTGGGGTTTATGAGCGAATTACCGGGAGTTCCACCCCCCGGGTTTCAATTTCCTCCGCCGGGGAAGGAGGGGGAATGGAGGGAAAACCTGGATTATTCTTTTACTGGGGAACGGGCAGAGATTGGGGCCAACTAGGGTCATGGGGGAAAAAATTTCTACATTTTAAAAAGGAATGGATTTGTTCCAGGTTTTTTTACTTTTTCCCTTTCGGGGAAAGGGAGTTAAAAAGGGGGGGGTGACGGTTGGGCTTCTTTTGAAAAAAGGATTGGGTTAAGGTTGATTGGAAGAACCGTTCCCACATCGGAGTTGGGATGGCATTTTCCTAAAATTTTTTTCGCGGGGCCCATTTTGGGCGGGATTTCGAAAAATAACTCAACCCTCCCCCGTTTGTTTCCCCCAGCGTCGGCGTTATTTTTACCGGGCTTGCCCACCACTTGCGGTTCCACCCAAGTTGATTTTAAAACGATATGATTAAGGACAAACTAGAATAAAAATAATATTGATGAATACTAAACAAAAAATTTTCCAATAATTTCATTTAATGTTAAAAAAAAAAATACTGATATGGATTTGATGGGCACATAAAAGTTGTTATTACCTAAGTTTTGGAATTAATAAATAATACTTTAAAATAAGGAAGTAATGACAAAATTGATAATTGGGCTCTCTATAGGGAAAAATTATTTTAATAGGATGTATTTATAATTAATTAAATAATGATAAATAATAATAATAAAATTTTTGATAAATTACTTGTAAACTAATAATAATTTATAATATAAAAAAAAATAAATAATTATCAGAAATTGATTAATTAATAATGGGAACATAATAGGTAAAACGGATATTAACAAATTTGGTATAAATTATCAGAGGAATAAATGATAAAACAATTATTAATAAAAACAAAAAACCAAAAATAACATAATTTGAATTGGGATAGTGGATAAATAAAACCCACTTAAATGATAAAAAAACAATGTTAATAAATATAAATAAATTGGGGATAAATTGGATTTTGCTATTTACATTAAAATTTTAATTTTACATTTTTCTGTTCTTTAGAAAGAATGTTAGAATCCAAAAATAAATCAAAAATATAATACTTTCATTGTCTATTTTTAATCTACTGGATTTTTTTCATATTCCTATATTCCGCCAAAAGTTCGCCCCCCCTTGAAGGTGGAATGTCATTATGTTAGTCCGGATTTTTTATTTATTTGAAGGTGTGAGAATTGGTAAAGATATAAAAGAGGAGGGGGGAAAGGAAAAAAAAAAAAACAAGATAGAGAAAAAGCGGAAACAGGAAGAAAAAAAACTTGAAGGTCTCTGATGTTAAGGGGTATAGATGCAGGATTTTAGATAAAATATATGCAAAGATTTTTTATAATGGAGATTAAAACTTTGGTAGAGTTTCCAAATTTTAAAAGTTTTTTATATTTTCTCCTTGGTTATTTGCTTTAAATCCTTTTTCTTTATATTTGCTCTTGCTTGAATTTCTGGTTCTTATCCCTTCATTCTCTTTTCCTTTTTTTCTCTTTTTCCCTTGTTGGGCAAACTTCCCACACGGGGAAACCTACATTGGAGAAAAAGAAGAATAAAACAGAGGAAAAAAAAGAGAAAAAAATATTGATCTATCAGTTTTATTCCGTCTGTACCATATGTTTGTGTAATTGTTTTTCGAAATGTATTTCTAAATAAAAAAAAACAAAATTTTTTCCTTTTCTCTGTTTTTGTGTATACCATGTTCTTGTATAGGGTCCCCATTTAAAGTATGGGACTATCAAAGTACATTAAAAGGGCCATAAAGTTAATTTTTCTCTTCTTTATTGGGAGAGTGAAAAATTTCTGAGGGAGAGAAAAAAAAAAACGCCGAGAAACAAGGGCCATAGGAAGAAAGGAAGGTAGACTTGGGGAGAGGGAAGGACGAAGAGGCGTTTACCGATTCGGGGGGGAGAGGGTTATTGCCCAAAAAAGGAGTGTATTTTGGTCAGGGGAAAAGGGAAAAACCCAAGAGGAAAAAAAAAAGATTGGCAGAAAAAAAAAGATTAATATAATGAATATATGGGGTGTGTGTTGATTTATTTATGTATATTATTATATATATCTATATAATTATTAATATTAATAATTATTATAAATATATTATGTGTGTTAATATTTATGGTTTATATATATGGGTATTAATATTTATGATATTTATTTTTGGTGAATATATATTTATATATATATATTATCTTATATTATATTATACCAACATTATATGGCATATAATATATAACATATAATATATATTTATAATTTATATAACTTTATTTAAACCATATATATTACAACCAACACAACAGTATTTGTAACACAACCCAACCCCACCATGTATGGTTTTTATGTAATGTATATATTTATATATTAAAAATAAAAAAATATGTGTTATTGTGTGTATATATATTAATATATATATATATTATATATTATGGTTATGTATATAATTGGGGGGGACCACACAAATAGAAAGGTAGGGGAGATGTATTAAAAAATTATTTTACAAAAAATATTGTCTATGGGATATATGTATATTTATTTTAACAATCATTAAATTAAATTGGTTGTATTTATATATGTTATATGTAATACATCATATAAAAATATATATATTATATATGTATAAATATATATGTATATACATATATAAATAATATATATACATACATACAAATAAATATATACAACATAATAAATACAAGTGTAATGTATATGAATATATATAAGTATATATATATAGTTGTAATACAGAACCTTAGTTCAGTGCTTTGCAGTGGTTAATGTCCCATAATTGTTATAACGCCGACTCTTTATTGAAGAATAGTTTTACACGGTAAGGGAACACACGAGCACCATGACTATGGTACGCGCTGAGTGCGGGGTCGCGTGACCATCCAGCTAGCCCTGATGTGCGAAGTGCTGGACAGTGACCTTATCACACATCGGCCGCAGGCGAGACGAGTCAGATAAACTCGTCACTAAGCCCTCCGCTGCTTACTGGCTCTATTGGACTTAGAGCGATTACCGTTATTAAAAATATAGCGTATCGCCCTAATACCTAGCACGAAATTAATTATTCAGATAGTCCGGCATTCCCGGAACAGACTACCCAAAAAACGCTTATATATTCCTCTCTTCTAATGTCCCTATCTTGACTTTCTTTCACAATTTCCATTTATTTTTTCCTTAGTTGATCGACGTCTCTCTGAAGGAGATCCACCCGTTATCAACAAGCCCACGCTTCACATTCCATGACTTCACAAAATCGTTCCTTTAGCCTAGACCTGCGGTCAGGTTCTACACTACTCGTATGTTCATCAAGTTTTCAAGTACATCCTATGCTGTAAGGTTTCCTTCTGTAGCCATCCTCGGTCTGTTCTGCCTGCCACATGTGTTGAAATGACTCCACCCACAGCACGGATGATTCAAGGGAGGGGAATTGCGAGAAAGAATGAGAGGAGAAGCACGAAAGAGTAGAATAAGATAAAGTAGACAAAAAAAGATCATAGGGTATCTGTGGAGTGGGGGCTCTCATAAATTACATCATCGGGAATTGATAAGCCCGTGAAGCGGGTCGAGAAATAAGGGCCGTGGAGAGGTGGGCCCTAATTACCCCTAAAAAAAAAAAAAAAAAAAAAAAAAAAAAAATAAAAAAAAAAAAAAAAAAAAGTCTGGGTGTGGGCCATCTATTAGACAGAGTGGTGCTCACGAATCAAGTTTTTCTAATTCCACTACCCAGCTTTTCACAAAGTAAAGCAAAAATCAAAAGTCATATACCAACCTACTGTCTCTGGTTCGATCGCCCGTGTCCACTGTAAGATCCATGGAGAACACAGAAAGATGCAAACGTACGGTCCTAACACTGTTTTATTTGGTGGGAATCTCCCCACCCCCCCCCTATATATATGCGAGGGGAAACAAAGGAATACAAGTATGCGATGACACGAATATTTTAAAATAACAATATTTGTTTGAAGATAATAAAAAACCTACATATAAAGTGGGTAAAAAGAAAAACTATATTATAAAAATCACAAATAATAAAACTGAAAAAATGAAACGAACTAAAAAAAAATAATTATGCATAACACTTTGAATAAAAACTCTTTAGCCAGTCTTCTAGATAAAAAAATAAAAAAAAATATCACAGAACAAATGCAAGGTCAAAATCAATGCTTTATATCTAAAAAAAGAGGTAAATGTACCAAACAGTTGTAATTAGTAATCGAAAACAAACAAAAAGACAAACCAACTGTCTCTTCTATATGGCTTACCAAATAAACTATAAAATGAGCAGGTAAAGAAAGTACAATATAAAAAAAGCAAGGCAAGGAAGAGACCACAGAACCAAGGAGAGGGGAAGAAAGAGACACAGAAGCAAGAGAGGGAATAGACACAAGAAG